>NW_024869145.1:0-46709 GCF_013358625.1 Macadamia integrifolia
ATGAGGATACTTGGCTTGGATGTCAGCTTCCTTCTCCCAAGACGCTTCTTCAAGTGAATGATTAGCCCATTGAACCTTCACAAAAGCGATGGAACGATTGCGAATAGTCTTTATTTTTCGGTCTAGAATTTTAGTAAGATGTTCTTCGTAAGTCATATCAGCTTCTAAATATTCAGATTCCATGAGCAGCACACATGATGGATCATGGAGGTACCGTTTCAGCATAGACACATGAAGCACATTGTGGACATTGCTGAGGGAAGGTGGAAGAGCCAACATAAACGCTACGGAGCCAACTGGAGCCAAGATTTCAAATGGGACAATATACCTCGAACTTAGCTTGCCCTTCTTGTGGAATTTATGCAATCCTTTGGTAGGAGAGATTTTAAAGAATACTTTCTCCCCCTCTTGGAATTCAATATCTTTCCTACGGTTGTCTACATAGCTCTTTTGGCGTGACTGGGCTACCTAAATCCTTTCCTGAATGATGTCGACCTTGTCACATGTCATCTGTATCATTTCTAGTCCAAGCATCCGTCGCTCACTTACTTCATCCCAATATAGGGGCATTCTGCATTTTCTGCCATAAAATGCCTTATACGGAGCCATCCCAATGGTGGTTTGATAATTATTATTATAGGCAAACTCCATAAGAGGTATATATTCTTTCCAACTGCCAGTCATTTTCATCGCACAGGCCTCAGCATGTCTTCCAGTATTTGTATGGTTCGTTCTAATTTGTCCATCAGTCTGTGGATAGAAAGCAGTACTTAGGTTCACTTGTGTCTCCAAGGCTTGCTGGAGACTCTTCCATAATCTAGATATGAATCTCGGGTCTCTATCTAACACAATGCTTACTGGTACATGATGTAAAGGGACTATGTTATCCATATAAAGTTAGGCTAACTTATCCATGGAGTAATTGGTCCTCATCGAGATAAAATGAGTAGTCTTGGTAAATCTGTCAACTACCATCCAAATTGCATCCATCCCCTTGGGTGTATGGGGTAGCCCTGTGACAAAGTCCATGGTGATCCTTTCCCATTTTCACTTCGATATTAGGAGTGGCTGTAGAATAAGTACCATATGGTCGATGCCCTTCTGCCTTGACCTTCTGACACACAAGACATTTTGTTACATACAAGGAAATATTGGTCTTCATTGCTGGCCACCAATAACTTTATTCAAGGTCCTTGTACATCTTCGTACTTCCGGGATTAAGTGGTATTTGGAACTGTGTGCCTCCTTCACAATCTTATCATGTATCTCCACGTCATCAAGCACACATAACCTATCCCAAAATAACAATGCCCCGTCATTGGCTACTGTGAAGTCAGGGTCATCATTATGATATGTGTATACCTGCATGCTTTCACCCTTCACTGGGCTTTGTGAAGCTCATCCCACATTTATAACCCCTTTTAGATGGTATATAGGTGTACAGGCATCAGAAATTGGTGAGGCATCGGGTAGTGTGGTTGAGGAGTTATGGGCTCAGGAGTACGTGGAGCATAACCCTGGTTGTGTCTGCGATGACTATGCTTACGGGGCACAATGAAGATGAATCATCTTTAATTCTTTTTTATTCCTTTATCGTAATTATGATTTGTATTTTTAATAATGTATTTATTGGGTGATGATCTCAGAATTAAAGTTTGTAAGTATTTGTGATGACATTTAGTAGTTCATCAACCTATAATTATAGTATGATTCTTTTAAGTTAAATGATCTTATTAGATTATCTTACAGGTTTATGTTGTTAAAGTACTACATCGAGCTCTTGGAGGATTAGCTGGCCATCGAATGGTGTCTAGGTTACACAACCTAGGTCTTTTTGGAAGGCGAGGTAAGACATTGGCAGGTATCTCCTCATATCATTGACCTTCTTGTCGAGCTCTTGAAGTCATCAATCCAAGTCTCAATGAGATCATTGACCTTCTCGTCGAGCTCCTTGTCGCGCTCTTCTACCCAACGTGACTAATGGAGGGCTTTGCTAGTGGCGATGTCAATCCTCTCTATTTCGTCGACCTTGGCTTGACTTTGCTTGTGTGTTGTGCTCGAGAGGTTTAGTTTCCTAGAAGGATCAACTTGGGGTTGAAGCCACTGGGATTGATGCATTGCTCCTCCTTGAACCATTCGGGGGATGTGACTGATGAGTCAAAGGTTGATGACAATGGGTTGATAGAGGAACATGACAGCGCGGTCACTCTACAAGCACATGTGACTCCCTCGGTAGGTAATGTTTCAATCGTAATGGGGCACCAATGAAGGGGCCAACATAGTAAGATGTGTCTTGCTGAATTGTCGTAGCAGATTCAGAAACAAGGCATTCATCTCCAACACCTACAGTTGTAGGTCATGAAGTTGAGCGTTGGTGGCTGGAACATTAGGTTCTAGCTCATTCACAGGAGGGGCAAAAGGAAGAATTTTCTCCGACAACTGTTAGGGGTTGTTTTCTAGTTAAGGAGGAAGAGTAGGGTCTTCCTAGTTCTAGTTTGCAAAAGTGAGTTACTACTCACCTCCTAGAGCGGGCAATGGTGGTGGTAGGCCACTGTGATGATTGCTTCTTCGTACCATAGAGTATAGGTTTTGTAGCTTTGAAGATGTCAATTCCCACGAAAGAATACAATCTGTTGTAGTCGGAAATCCTCCTAGGTTCATCCTGGGTCCTTTGAGCTACCTGCATTGAAGAACCATCAAGGAATAGTCAGGTTGTTCAGGTGGGGAACTCTCCAATGCCTAAGTCAGATATCTAAGTAATAGAAAATCTCAATAGAATGAAATCAATCCCTTTTTTTTTTTGGGCATACCTATGTTCCAACCCATAAGTAATTTAGTTATAGTAGTTCTTTTGGAAGAGTCCTCTTAGGCAGGTGTTTCCTTGTTCGATTAGGATCCATTTGGGGTCAGTCTCTTATCGATATTATTTGCAGATGCTTGAAGCCATTAGATTTTATGAGTTGACAACCGAGGAATCTTGGGATCATGCTGTGAGTTTGGGTCGATAATGGAATGTCGACACTCTGGTCAGGGAGATGTCAACCTGAGTGGTCGGTCAAATTTTGGAACACCTATAGCACGGGACAGACTATGGGCAACCGGGAGTCGGCTAGATGTACAGTTGCCTTCTAAGCCATCCATCAGGATCGGGTTGGCCGCTCTTGGAATTGGTATTACACACCTAATCGGACACTGAGGTCATTGATTGGTCTTCGAAGTAGATGGAGCTTTCACTGATTTTCCACTCCACACATGTAGTATCACGTGTTACCGCGTCATTGGTGGGTAATGGTTTTACCCGCATCATATACTAAAATCCATAGGTTTCTGTGAACCCTAGGCCTAGGGTGGTGGGGTTGGTGAAACCTTGACCAATGGAAACCAAAAACTTTCAGCATAATTTTTTTTATATATTTTATAGCGAATGAACGTAGCCTTAGGTCACTATGGCTGACGAGAGAGACAGAGAACCATTCATTTTAGGTATAAAGCAGTATGCTTTGCTGAAGATTCTGGTTCCTACATTTTATATTAGGATTGAGATCTCGTTTCAAACACAATGACAGAAATGGCGGATGGTGCAGTTAATCTCCTCAAATCATCTCTCTCCTCTTTGGGGAGTCTTTGGGGTTCGATTGCAGAGAAAACCAACGAAGGCCATCCCCAGATTAAGAGCTTCGTTTGTGAATCCGTAGAGAAATTGATGAAGGAAACGCATATCCTAGCAAAAAGCTCCATCACTTATTCAGAAGAGAAAGTGATTCAAGCAATTCCTTACATCAAGAGGTATGTGGGTTTTGCAGAAAACAAGGTGAGAGAATACCTTCCTCTGCTTAAGTCTTTTGTTATATTGGGAAAGGAGAAAGTGAATGAAGCCATCCCTTATGTGAAGAGCTTTGTGGAATTATCAATGAAGACGATCAAGCAACATCCTTACTTAACAGGGTTTATTCTTTTGCTTGTGTTGTGGATTTACAAGGGTGGATCTGCACCTAAGAAGATGATGAAGGCTCCTGGCAGGGATCATATGATGCCTAGGGCTAATTTTGAGAGAAGCCCAAGAAACTACTTTGCAGATCTGCGAAACAAGAAGACTTGATGGTTTACTTCATTTCTTTCGCTTGTAGCAATGTTCCTTCTTCTTTATACGTGCTTTCCAGTATTTTGTTTCTGTATATCCTTTGTAATAAATATATGACATGAATTACAAGTTCAATGGTCTCTAGAGAGAGAGAGAGTGATGGTTCTTGTCAGGTAAAGTTCATAGATTAATGGTTCTTGTAAGGTAAAGTTCATGCCCGTGTGAAAGGTTTTACTCCTATTATTGTAGGTATAGTGTCTTAATAATTGATAATTTCTATCTTCTATGGAGTAAGATTATGTTTATGAGTTCAGATCAATAATTTGATTTTAGTACTTGAGAGTTCTTCAAAGCTAAGCAATGAAAATGAAAATGAGTTCTTCCTCTGTTTTGTTTTCTAATCACTCTTTAATCATTTCGTTTTTTCTGTACTATTAAAGCAAGAATTCTTAAAAGATAATGACCGGTTACCTTCAAATAGGTTAGTGAACTATATCTCATGTACAATGAATCTGGTTCTACCACTAACTGGCCCCACCAAAAGGAGTCAATTATATAAGATGTTTAATAATTGACGTTATTTATCTTCTAGGGAGGGGATCGTTGCAAGGCAGCCTGGTGACTGGTGAGGCAATTGAGAGGGCAGAAAGACAAAGGGAAAGGGTAAAGGGGAGGGGGTTTTGGGGATTTTCCATTTGATGGGAAAGGGTGGGATTTTTCATTTCTCTCTTTCCGGCCAGGGTGGAGGCCCAACTCAGCCTGGCAGCTTTAAAAGGGATTAGGAGTTGGTAGAAAATCTGGGTTCTTGGGTTGAAAGGGATCATCATGGCCAAGAACTGTTAGTGCACCTATTACAAGAAATTTATCTCTGAGAAAGATGAGGACCTAACATTGAATGGGTTCCTCATCTAGATTTTCGGAGTTAAAAATTGGGAGAAGGATAAGTACTCGGTAAATTAGCGGACAACACCAATGGGAGAGCTGAGTGAAGTATCATACAAAAGCGGGTGGAGGATCTTTTCAAAAAGGAGAAGAGAGAGATAGACATGGTGGGTGTTAACTTATGGTATATCGGTAGCAACCCAATATTTTTCCAAATTGGTTTGATATTCTAATCATGTGATCAAAATCAAATAATTCTACTGTACTAAATGAAAACCCAAAGGGAGTAACTGTTTGCAATGACCAAACAGCTCATAATTAAAAATTCATTAGTTCAACTCATATTGGAGCCTACATATGAAAAAAAAAAAATCATTTCATTGGATTATGGAAGAAAATTTGAGGGAATTTGCACCTGAGGTACCCAATGTTTAAGGGGGAAAAAAAAGATTTTTTTTTTCTCACAAATCAACCTTATTTTTCTATTTTACCCATCCACTTGATCCTCTACCTCTACCGCTACCTCTACCTCGACCTCGACCTCCTCCCCAACCCCATTTGTAGTACGAAACAGACTCATATTAGATCATTATTATAATCAGTGGAGGCCGATCCCATTTTTGATACTATATACGTCAATCATAAATTGGACAACTGAAAGATTAGTTGCTACCAAACCCCAATTTCAATCCTCTGAATCTATCTCAAAGAGTTCCATCCTTGTCAATAGTGTTAGTAGGAATCCTTTCCTCCACCTCCAGCTTATTCAAAAAATAGATAAGAAAGGATGGTACTCCTGATCTATGCAACATTCATACCATCAACCATCAGAGTCCTTGTAAGAATTTGAGTTTGATTTTTTTTTAAAACAATATTCTTTTAAGTACAAGAAGGATAAATCAAATTTGACTTCCTAATGATCTTGATACGAGAGTCAAATATTCCAAGAGGGTAATACTCCTCCATGCTTTATATGTCCACGGGCCACATCCTCTGAAGAGCCAGTTTGGTAGATGTAAAACTGGATTGATTTCAGGGCTTCACCCCTCTCCAATTCATCCCCATGTATGGAGAAAATATCAATATTGTCTATCACTTTAAAATTTTTATATACAAATACACTGAATTAATTCCTATAACATCTTACTAATTAATCCATGGGTGCTTACATACCTTTGAAGTACAAAGATCATTAGCAAGTCGAATAATCATGGATATTCAACTTAAGAGACTTGGATATAGTGAAAGGCAATCTAAAGTCTTCTTTGAAAACTTTGTCACAATGAGTAAAGGCATGAATGAGTGTAGCATAGCTTCCTATCGAAATTATTGCATTGTTTAGGTACTCCTTCGCCATTGTTTCATGACCACCTTGCTTCCAACAAATTTGGATAAATCAACCCCTTGGAGTAAAATTGAAAGTAGCTGATAAGTTATGTTGTTGGGAATAATATAAAAGATTTGTTAATATAATTTCTTGACCAGCAAGTTTTGCCATATGGAAAGGTAATTTAGTAATTCACAATATATAGATATCCAGAATATAGTCTGATAGACCATATGTCACAGTTTAGAGTTAGATTCAATCATATATTCTGTCATATATTGGCAAAATCTCTTGTATTTTCAACAATATTTCTTTTTAGAACCTTTCTATTACTATATTTTCGTAGCTTTATTTTTTCAATTGGCCAATTCCTTTTTGGCTGAAATCTTGACACGTGAATAGTGCACCCTTGGATCTACTAGTTCACATAATTTCAGCTCAATCAAGTTGGCTATATCACTGCCATTTGTGCCGGTCTATAGATAATCTCTAGACAACCTCTAGAGTTGCCGGATTAGGAAAAAATCCACCTAAATATTTTTAATATTATAAATATGATGGATGACATAAAATAAAGGGATAATTTCGTTTATAGGCCCAAATGAGATACGAATATCTTAACAGTCCACTACTGAGCCAAAGGCAAGTTTTATTGGGATTTTGATATTGCATTGACATTTCTAGCTTTGGAGGATCCACTTATCAAATTTTAAAAACTAAATTTTATCCAAATTGAACCTAAATTCAATCCAAATACCTGTGTGTCATAAAATTTATTTTTGTATATTTCATCGTTCATTCATATCTATGCACCCTCTCGTAACCCCAAGATTTTTAAAGTTTTTTATTTTATTTGATGAGGCAAAAGTTTCCCTTTTCCATTGGTGATTTGAACCCATGGTTGTAGTCTTTTAGCATAATTAACTCTCACCATCTATTGTTTGAACTCGAAAGCACCCTATCTAATTCAATCAAATAGAATTGCTCTTTTATTATCGATGAAAAGAAAGTAAATTTACTGTATTTAGGCTTTAACTTGACATGTAACCAGGGTCAGTGCACTTTGCCCTGCCACAAAATTTGGGAATCATGCAACATGATAGATATTTGGCGGCTGATGTCATAGGCTTTTGGGGGAACCTTCTTTCCTAGTGGTGAAAACGGGATGATTTAGTTTTGAAAAGCCAAGCCTATATAATCGAATCTTGAGGCACTCCATCTAATGCACTACCCAGTGGCATGGCGTGGGAGATGCATTACATGCTTGTGGCGTGTAAACTGAGATCTCTTGACCATTTTATATTAACATATATTAAATGTAAATTATGAATTTGATCCATGACCCTTATATAAGTGGTACAAATATTTACATATGTAGTGTAGGTACAATGGTTGAAAATCTGAATGAACTTGAGGGAGCAGACGGGGATCGAGTCTCGCCGGGTCTGCTAATGGCCTATATATCCTCTCACTTCCTAAGAGAGTGAACGGGTAAAGTCACCACTGATTGGGGTTTAGGACCCGTAAATACCTTTCCCTTTTAGGCGAAAAAAATGACTAATGGATAAGGTGAAGGTCTGCCTTAGATCTCTAGATAAGTGCCTAGTTACACTTGGGGAAGGTCTTAGGCACCCCAGGACAGCCGGCTGAAACCAATCTTCTTAGACTATACTTTTGTTGGAAACTTGTTTATACATGTTATACACCTGATTATTCTAATTTAAATTAATAGCTTAATCCTAATTACTAATCCTAAGTTAGATATTTAAGTACATTACGAACCCTTATAGGTTCGTTTTACCTAGTTTAGAAATCCTAACTTTGAAATCAAAGTCTTATGGTCAATTTTATAAAAATAAATGAAATCCCCTAAACTAGTTTTAATGTAATGGAAAAAGTAACAACATTTTGCTAATGGGCCACGTTAAGATGATACTCTCTTAGATTGTGTTGAGATGACACTCTGCTGGGTCAAGGAAGATGTTTTACACACGGATGGGTTCATGTTAAGGTGACACTCATTTGGCCTGAGGTAACTGTGACAATCATTTGGATCGAGACAAAGGTGACACTATGCTGGGCCGAGGAAATTGATGGACACAATGATGGGTTAAGAAGATGGTTGACACTGATGGGTCAGATTAGCATGACACCCTATTGGGTCATGTTAAATGTTGAAGCTTTGTTCTGTTAGGTAAATTTGGTGAGACTTTGATGGGATCAAGGTAAATGTGACACTTTGCTGGGTTGGGATATGGTGACACTCTGTTGGGTAGAGGAAGATGACACACTATTGGGCCAGGGAGATGGTAACACTCTACTGGGTTGAGGTATATACAAGAGTAAACATTATGCGAATTGGGATTTTAATAAAAATGTGAAATATACAAGTGTAATTAATATTTAGGTTATATATAAAGATTCATATAATCGGGTAAAAAATATGCATAAATTTACTAAAATACCTCTGATGAGTAAAAGTGTAATATTGCTTGAAAATTATTTGAAATTTACAAAATTGAATGCAAATGCATTTGAAGGCATGATAAGTCTAATTTATCATTGATATGTATAAAGAAGTGTTGGATTTATGGGCTAAATTAATTATTCGGGTTGATTAAATGGGTGAGAGTCAAATTGCATGAACTGGTTCGGTCCACTCTCAAGCTTTGGGATATGCTGGCTCAACCCATTGTGGTTTAGGGTTTTGAGTGCAGGACAGTATTATAAATACTAGGTTTTGGGTCCCTACAGCCATTATTCACTCTTCCCCACTTTACCACTAAAGTGAGAGAACCAAGGAGGTTTAAGGGGTTGTAGAAGATCCATAGCCAAGCCAAGAGAGCGAAAGTGGGAGTGACCAACATCAATCATCTTCAGCATACTAGGTGAAAGGTACAAATCGATCCTCCATAATTTTATTAGATTCGTGTTCTTGTTTTTCCTGTGTGGTTTCCTCCATAGGGTTTCAATCTCAAACCCATAGGGAGTTCCAACAATTGGTATCAGAGCAAACCACATGGGACAAGAATCGATTGAATTTTTCTTGTACATGAAGATTTTGATTATTACTTAAAACCTGATTTGATTAAAAATCATGAAAATCATAAAAATCGTAATTTTACCATCATTTAAAAATTCTGTATGGGAAAACTTTCTTCACGAAAGTTGTAGATCACGAGAAGACGGTCACGGCGGTATACCGCAAGTCACCGGAAACCTCCGGACGCGCCGGCACGCGCCGCCGGAAACCGGCTGCCGGAGGAGAGAGAAAAAAAAAACTGATTCGGATGTCATTGCTCTCTCTCGGTAGAGGAAGAGGGTTTAGTTATAGGTTTTTTGTTTTTGTGGGTGATGATAGACCCAAACTTCGGTCTATCACACTTTTAAGTTATTATTTTCTTATAAAATGGAAATGGGCCACTTCTTAAAACGTAATGGGCTGTCCTTTAAAGTTTTAGAAAACAAAAGAAATGGCCCACTCTTTAAAATAAATAATGGGCTCAGCCCATGGATGTTTAGTTATTCAATAAAAGTTTTGTTTTACTGTTTTAAGTCTAATGGGTTAAAGGTCCACTGTTTGATCCTTAAAAAAAATAAAAAAAATAAAAAGGGTGAAAGAAAGGTTATCGGCTCCCACAGGGATTTGTTGGAGTCGGAGTCAAACTTCTACTACCAAACTTGATTTTAAGATGTTAAATAATGGGTTGAACCCATGATTGTTTGATATTAAGTTTAAAGCCCATGTAAATTAAATAATGGGCTGAACCCATGATTGTTTGACACTAGACCTAAAGCCCATGTCTTACTTAAATGAGTTAAGTTGGGTAGGAGTTTTAAATCAAATCAAAATACATTTAATGATCTAATTTTTAATGATATGTTTATTTAAAATTGTATGTTGTATTTATTTTTAATCATTGAAACAAGAGAGTATAAATCAATGCTTTGAAAAATGTATATGTTATTGGTTACCATGAAATTGGGAAAAGTTTTTAAATTGAAATATGTTAATCTGGAAAAGGGTGTAAGCTTCCGCTCATTCTTAGTTGCGAAGTAATTTTGCTTTAGGAAACCATGAAATGATGAGGTGGAATCCACCAAAGTGGTACATCTTATTATTTCATGGTTTCCACAGGGTAGCAATGTAGGTGACATTTGCCCAAAGGTGATGTCACCAAAGTTAAGAAAATGACAGTAACCTAGAGGTTCCTAAGCCCAAAGGTGAGGGGATTTCAAAAGTTATTGTTCTTTTCACAGTAAAAATGAATTTACAAGAGGACCAGTGCATTCTTAGCCCAAAGGATAGGAATGTAGTTGCGGTTGTAACTCTTGTATAGTTATTGTTGTCCTAGTGACATATTTATATGTATGTTTTGAACATAAAGATATATATCTCCAATGGGAAAGATATGATAGAACTGAGTGAAACCCACCAAAGTGGTACATTCAATTCGATTGTATCTTCCCCAACAGTAAAGATGATACTTTCCCAAAGGTTATGTCATCAAGGTTTGAGGATAATTATCCACATTTCAGAAAGGGACATTAAATTTGGAGTTCTTTTGCCCAAAGGTGATTGAATTCCGAAGTTAGTGTTGTTTTCACAGTTAAAAGAAGAATATAAGAGCATCAGCTAATTCCTGTCCCAAAGGATAGGGATACATTTTTAGTTGTAACTCTTATTTAAAATATATTGATAGTATTACATGCTTTTATATTATGATTTATATTTTAATATTTGGCATGTATTGTGTTCTTGTTACTGCTGTAGTAAGATGACCATTCCCTCAAGTTATGTGTCTTCCATCCCAATGCTCACTGGTAACAACTATCAAAAGTGGGTGGAAGAATTAGAATTGCATTTAGGTCTTCTTGACTTAGACTTGGCACTTAGGGAGCCTAAACCTGAGCCTCTCACAGACTCGAGCAGAAGTGCTGAAAGGACCAAGTTTAAGAAATGGACTGAAGCAAACAGAAAGTGCATACTGGTTTTAAAAAAGGCAGTTCCTGAAATTATACGTGGGAACATAGAGATCAAAGACACTGCAAAAGAATTCCTGGATGCTATTAAAGGTAGATTTCAACACAACAAGAAAGCTGAGAAAACCACATTGATGACCAGGCTAATGAATACAAGGTATGATGGATGTGGGAGTGTTAGAGAATACATTTTGGGTGTAGCTACTGATGCTGGTAAACTTAAGGATCTTGGAATACAGATCGATGAAGAATATATTGTACATATTGCACTGAATACCCTCCCTAGTCAGTATAAGGTTATCCAATCTACCTACATTGCACTGAAGGACGATTGGAACCTAAATGAGCTAATTTCCATTTGCACTCAAGAGGAAGAAAAATTGAAACAAACTAGATTTGAGAGTGCACATGCAACTTTCCACAAGGGATCTTCTGGTGGACCAAGCAGAAGGAACAAAAAATTTTTCCAACAGAGGAAGCGCCAAGCCATATGACAGGAATAATAGCTCTCAAGAACTTGACACATCTCAAAAGGCTCAGGATGAAGAGAATACCAACAACGTAGAGTGTTTCTGGTGCCATAAGAAAGGACATGTGAAGAAGGACTGTTTTATTTTCAAGAAATGGTTAGAGAAGAGGAAGAATTCTGGGGTTGATAAGCAGGATGATACCAAGAAAGAGTGAGGTAGAATGATCACCAGTAATTGAGAGCAAGTAAAATTTGGTCCCATCAAGTAGTTAGGATTTCTTTACATACAGTTATTTGAAATGCTTGATTAGTGGGAGCTTTGATTTTGTTTAGTATTTGTTTATGTTTTGAACCTTAGCCCGTATGTTTTGGGGCACAGTTTGATGAATTATGGTTAAGTTTTAGCATTTACATTATGCACAGTTATTTATTGAAATAGTTGGTTTATGATTTCATTTAAGAATGTTTTTATAGGCAGTAATTGTCTTGGTTATAGGTAATATTTTGCCACAGTTCAAAAGGTAATGTTTGCCACATTTTAAGACAGTATTTGTCACAGTTCATAGGCAATATTTGCCACAGTTTATAGGCGGAAGGCCACAGTTAGATATTAACCACAGATCAAAGGCGATTTGCCACAGTGAAGGTTAATATCACAGTTAAGGACCTACATGAAATGACAACAGTGTAATTTGAGGATATGTCAATATTTCTGTGATGGTATCCCACATAGATTCGTGTTAAGAAACTTACTTATGTTTGTAATAACAGAAAGTTGTATGCCGTATATTGAGGTGTATCTTCTGCTGTTATTCGATGTGAGTGGTTTTTCAACNCCCCCCCCCCCCCCTAAGGCCTCCAAATGAGGGGGGTTATATAGTCTAGAAAGCTAGTAATGTTGAGATGAACATAGTTAATCCTATTTTTACCTTGGTTAAGTCTTATTTATCGTAGTGAGTTTTGTAGATAGAGACGTTTAGTTATCATTACCCTAATTTTATTATTTGATTTATTGTAATTTTCTTATAAATAAGAAAGACCTCTGTCATTAGTTACAAGTCAAATCATTCCCTAATCTCTAATTCTGAACTTCGACCATGCACCTATCCACACAATCCCTGATTTGCAGCAATAGATAGCAATTCCATGATAGAGTTCCTTGTTTCTAACATGGGTATATCTTTGATATAATATGTCTGATGCTTCTCTTGTTTCAAACATTTCCATACCATAATTCGTACCCCTTTTGATGCCACCGTACGAGTTTTTCATAGTGACAATGGAACTGAGAATATAGATGGGGGGTTTCAGCAATATCTTAATTATCAGGGCATTCTCTCCCAGACTTTTTGTGTTAGGACACCTAAACAAAAGGGGACCCCTTACCACAAGAATTGTCATCTTCTTGACATTGCTTGGGCTCTAATGTCTAAAGTGTATCTTCATTGGTTACTCGACTTCCCAAAAAGGGTATAAGTGTTATCACTCTCCTACTCGTCACTTGTACATCACCATGGATATCACTTTTCATGAGTCTAAGATGTATTTCACGTCACCTCTTTGGGGGGAGAGTCTTGAGGAAGAGCCTCCTTTTGTTATTGATATGTCTCCTCTTCAAGGTATTCCTCCCGTTCAGGGGTAGCCACCAGATTATCCTGTAAGAGATGTGATCACTTACCCTTAGAGGTCCAAGGAGCAAGATACCACTGGTAACCAGCTATTCCCTTCTTAAGGACTTCCATTGGATTTGCCAGTATCAGATAGTACTTCTCTCATACTTGATATTGTACATCTTACTTCTTCAGAACCTCCCATACTTCATATTATACTTGTTGCTCCTACAGTGGATGATCTTCCTAGCACAAAGGTAGTTCGTTTCTTTACCAAGCATCCCATCTCCCATTTTGTTTCTTATCCATCTTTATTTCCCTCCTATAGGGTCTTTGTTTCTTTGTTGTCTTTTTTGTCTATTCCACAAGGTTGAAAAGAAGCTATAAATGATCTGAAGTGGAAGGCTGCAATGGTTGAGGAAATGTTGGCATTAGATAAAAATGGAACTTGAAAATTTGTTCTTTCTCCTCAGGGAAAGAAATTAGTTAGGTGCAAGTGGTGTTTACAGTCAAGCAAAAGGCTTATGGGATAGTTAAGAGGTGCAAGGCAAGCTTAGAGGTTAAGGGCTTCACCTGCCGGGATGAGCAGATTTCGATGACTGGTGCGTCTAATTTGGAAAGATTTTCTTTCCTTTCGAAGGAACTATCTCCTTCCTTTTTTGAATCGCACACTTTAAGGAACATTGAAGGAAATTCAAGTATGAATAATTTGAATGGAGACATACAAATCTGCCTTGCATTAGAAGAAGAAAGGAATAAGGAAGGAAATATTCTAGAGGGGTGCGTTTTTGAACAGATCAATGAAGGGGAGAATGACTTGGATGATGGGGCGGACTCTATGGCTAGATCGGATAATGGGTCTGTTGGTGGAAATGGGGCCCTTATGGATCACCGTACCTATTCTCAACCCACATAAAATAACACCTCTTCTCCTCGAGAGGCTGAAAATGACACGAATAGGGCCATGCACGAGAAGGACTCTTCAAGCCCGATTTACACTGGACATGGCAGTGGTGATCGAGTGATGGCTCCGAGTAGTCGTGGCGAGCATCATGGGACTGGTAAGTGCCAACCAATGCAATGGTACAATAATGTCATCTCGTCATTCAATCCCCTCGAGATTAATGGTGGCACGGTGGTGGTTAATCATAAGGAGGTAGAACAGATAAACAAAATTCTCTGCGAGAGGGAGGCTTTGGATCTGGTTCCTGGAAGACAGGGAAAGGGGAAACACCTGGCCAATACAGAGCAGACTTTGCGAAAGTCTGGCCGTAATGCTTCTTCAAAAAATAGTAAATGAAAGCCCTCTATTGGAATATTAGAGGGATAAAGAAGGCTGCCGCAAGGTTAGCTTTGAGGAATATTTTAAGGGAAAAAATGCCTGATTTCCTTTGCATCGTCAAACCTATGATTCACGCCGACGCCTTTCCTATGTTGTTCTTTAACAAGTTGGGTTTCGACCCTGATTTCATCCATAACGAGCGAGTAGGCAGCGTCTCAAATCTATGGCTGATTTGGCGAAGAGGTGTAGCAAAGCCTATTGTGCTATCGTCTTCTGAGCAGCAAATCTCTGTCTTTGTGCAATGGGCTCAGGAAATTTTCATCTTATCTGTAGTGCATGCCAAATGCCTAAGAGCTGCTAGAAGAGAATTGTGGACCGACTTGGTGGCAACCCATCCTAGGTCGAATACTCCTTGGATGATTTTTGGAGATTTCAATGCCACCCTTCTCTCCACTAAAAAAAGGGGGCCGGGAATTTTCAACTTAGGGTCAACGGGAGATTTTGGCGCAATGTTGGATACATGGTCGCTAATCCAAGTTCCTTCGTAGGGAAGGAAATTCACATGGACTAATAACAGGAGAAGGGGCCATGTGTCTGCAGTGCTCGATCGAAGCTTTTGCAATGATGCTTGGATTTCTTTTTTTCAAGAATGTCACCAATTCGTCTTGCAGAGAGTGGCGTCAGACCATGCTCCCATTCTGGTGGTGTCTGAAGGTTCTAAAAGACCAAAAAATTGTCCTTTTCGATTCCAGAGGTTCTAGACAGAACACGAGGGCTTTCTAAATGTAGTTAAGACCTCCTGGGAGAATGACATTTCTGGATCGCCAATGCTGGTTATGGCTCAAAAATTAAAAAGATTGAAGGTCTTCCTGCGCTCCTGGGCGAAAGAAAAATTTTCCAAATTTTAATTTGGAGATGATGGAGGCAAAAAAATGCATGGAAGAGATCCAGACCAAAATTGACAGAGATGGAATAAGCGACTCAATTTATGCCAAAGAAGCTGATGCAAAGACTAGATACCTGAAGGCCATGCAAAATTATGAAAAATTGTGGGCTGAAAAATCTCGTTCTAGATGGAGGGATCAAGGAGATAGATGCTCAAAACTTTTTCATATCTCAGTGAAGATGCGGCGAATGATATTATGGGCATTTTCACAAAGGTGTTCCCCTGACCAATCACATGGATTTATTGCAATGCATTCCAAATGTTTTGGAAGAATGGGATAGAGGTCGATTAGATGGTATTCCATCTGACACTGAGACCAAGGGTGCGGTGTGGGATCTTGATCCAGATAGTGCTCCTGGTCTAGATGGATTTCCTGGAGCTTTTTATAAATCATGTTGGGACATCATATCTTCAGATGTGTGCAAGGCTATCAGATGGTTTTTCAGAACCGGTTTCATGCCTTACGAAATTAATAATAATTTCCTGGTCTTGATTCCTAAAATTGAAGGAGCACTATCCCTGGACAAATTCAGGCCGTTGTGCATGGAAATTTTTTTTTGCAAAATAATATCAAAGGTTCTGGCTATGCGATTATCGTGTGTTCTTCCAAAAATTATTTCTGAGGAGCAGGGGGCCTTCCAGAAAGGGTATATCATTCATTCCAACATATCTCTGGCCTTGGAGCTGGCCAGCATGATGTTTGCATCCACAAGAGGAGGAGGTATGGGTTTAAAAATTGATATCCCGAAGGCGTTCGACACTATCTCTTGGAATTTTATTTTCCATGTTCTGAGGAGATTTGGCTTCTCTGAAAAATGGATCTCTTGGATCCATCAGATCCTTACTTCTGCCAGAATATTAGTTCTGCTAAATGGTGGCCCTGTTGAATACTTTGGTGTGGAGAAGGGTCTGAGACAAGGAGATTCGATCTCGCCGATGCTGTTTATAATTGCTAAAGAGGTTCTTTGTAGAGGCTTATCTGAGCTCCTAGCCAATAATAACATTAAAGCTCTATCGGGTCCCCGTGGTGCTATTATCCCTACACATGTTCTATTTGTCGATGACGTATTTATCTTCTCAAATGCATCCATCAGGTATGTTAAAAATCTCCATATTTTTCTCTCTAAATACCAGAGCTTCTCTGGCCAGAAAATAAATTTAGACAAAAGCAAGCTTTTCTTGGGATCTGTTCCTACCCCTAGAAAGCAAGCCATTGCGGAAGAGCTTGGTATCTCCATTTGTCACTTCCCCACCTGCTATTTGGGGGTCGAGATCTTTAAGGGAAGGGTGAAAAAGGAGTCGCTAATCCCCATTCTGGATAAAGTTAAAGGGCGGCTAGCAGGATGAAAAGGAAAGATTTTGTCCATGGCTGGACGAGTGGAATTTGTCCGCTCTGTGATCTTAGGAATGATGAACCATAGTTCAGCCGTATATTGGTGGCCTTCATCCCTTATTGCAACAATGGAGAGGTGGATGAGGAACTTCATCTAAACAGGTGAGATTGATACTGCAAAAAAAATATCAGTCAGATGGGATCTGTGTTGTAGGCCTAAGGATGAAGGTGGGTTGGGGTTACGAAGGCTCAGAGACATAAACAAAGCCATGCTCTGTAATATGGTCTGGAGGGTCAACCATGAGAAATCCATAGCATGCAAATTTTTAAGGGCGAGATTCCTGAGGGGTGATGGTTCCTTCAAAAAGTCCTATAAGCCTTCTTCGATATGGCCTGGCTTTAGGAAGATGTGGGAGTTCATGGCCTCCAAAGAAGCTTGGAAGATTGGAAATGGGAAAAGCATTAATTTCTGGACGGATAAATGGTTGGGCGGAAAATCCATCCTAGAGCTAGTTGGCTTGGAGGGAGAGTCGAGTCTTCACTGCAAGGGAAAGGTCAGTGACTTCATTGACAATTTCAAATGGAAATTGCCAAATGTTATTTCCCCTTTGCTGCATGATATTTTTGAGAAAATTCGAACTATTAAAATTCCCTCTTATACCTGTGAAGATATGTGCCTGTGGAGTCTATCTTCTGATGGGATTTTCAACTCTAATTCGGCCTGAGAAGATATTAGGATCCGTAACCCGAAAGTGCCATGGTTCTCTCTGATTTGGGGCAAAAAGGTGTAGCCCAGGGTGTCTATCTTTGGTTGGAGAATGGTGCACGACAAGCTCCCTACAGATGACGCTGTTCAGAAGAGGGGCATAGCCCTTGTCTCTAAATGCAGCTTATGTGGAATGGAGGCTGAGACATCAACTCATATATTCCTTCAACGCTCCTACTTAGAGGATATATGGCTCTTTTTTTGTGGGTGCTTCAATGTGCCATGGAAGAAAGTTGGAACCATGGCCGATTTCCTCAAATGGTGGAGAAGAAAATAGAAATCTGTTTGCTACAAAGAGGCGTGGATCATGGGGTTACTAACAGTGGCTGATCATATTTGGTGCGAAAGAAATAGTAAAAGGCATGATAGCAAGGCAAGACCGGTAAGATACCTGAAGCAGATGATTCTAGAGGATATACAGTCCGCTAAGCCTCACACCAAAGGTGAAGTTAAGACAACGACTGATCTCATTTGCTGCAGGAAGCTTGGTATTCCGATTCAGCGTGCTCCCCCTCAATCGATCTTAGAGGTTTTCTGGTGCAGGCCCGAGGTAAATTGGATTAAATTGAATTTTGACGGAAGCTCAAGGGGGAACCCAGGTTGCGCAGGTGCAGGCGGGATTTTTCGTGATCACAGGGGAGGCGTTCTTGAATCCTATAAATTTTTTATGGGAGTCTCAGAAGTCTTTGAAGATGAAGTCGAAGGCCTTATGGTGGGGCTGATGCGAGCTCGGGAGCTGGGCATTACATGTCTGTGGGTAGAGACGGATTCTAGTGCTGTTGCAATCTCTATCCAGCAAAAGAAAATTCCATGGTTTGCATTACAGAGATGGATCTTCCTGTAACCATATTTGGAGAGTATCACATGGAAAATAACTCACAACTTCAGAGAAGAGAACTCAATTACCGACTACTTGGCTAGAGATGCGGCGAAGACAGGGATATCAGCCACAAATATCGATTTCCCTACCCACATTAAGGATCTTATCAGAAGAGATGCCGAGGGCAGGCCAAACCCTAGTTAGTTAATTCGCGTTTAAAACGCGTTTAAAACGGCGTCCCGTTTTTTTGTCGTTTTAAACGCCGTTTGCCGAATTTTTCACAGAAATTCGGTAAAAAACGGGAACGGGGCTATTGAAAGTTTTTTTGCCGTTTTAAACGCCGTCCCGTTTTTTTGACAGTAAAAAAACGGATTTTGAAAAATATAAACGTTTTAAAATAGACACGTTTAAAACGGGGCTATTTTTTTTTATTGTTATCTAGGTATTTAGAGAATTATTATGCCAATTTATGTCTATATATTGCCGTTTTTTTGACACCGTATTATTTAAATATAAACGTTTAAAACACGTATTGTCCATTTTTTATTTTTTCCCGTTTTTACCGTATTTGACCGTATTTTTGACCGTCCCGTTCACGTTTTGATCCGTTTAAAACATGCCCGTACCGAACAATGTTTTTTTGCCGTTCCCATTTTAACTAACAGAGGGCCAAACTATAGATTTGATTAGTGCGCTTCTCTTTCCTCTGCTGATGGCAATGCCGAAGGTGGGGGTCAGGGAACCGGATTTTATTTTTGCTTCAATCTATTTTTTCAGTTTGATGTAGCTCTATTATTTCTCCCATTTTTCTTCATTTTAATATAATGATTTTCTAGCGAAAAAAAAAGGGCTTCACCCAAACCTATGGAATTGATTACCAAGAAACCTTTTCCCCAGTTATAAAGATGAACTCTATCAGGGCATTGCTATCTATTACTGCAAATCAGGGATGGAATCTTCAACAGTTGGATGTCAAGAATGTGTTCCTGAATGGAGATCTTAAATAGAAAATTTATATTGATGTTCCTCTTGGATTTGCCACTCACTCCATTACCAAACATATCTGCAAGTTGAAGAAGTTGTTGTACGGCCTTAAGTAGTCTCTTAGGGCATGGTTTGGCCTGTTCATGAAAGTTATGATAAGCTTTTGATACAACTAGAGTCAACCAAATCACACCATGTTCACAAAGACAAAAAGTAATTAGGTTACTACTCTGATCGTCTATGTTAATGATATTGTGATTACTGCTAACAACGATAAGGAGATCTCCAATCTTAAGGCCTAACTAGTAGCAGAGTTTGAGACTAAGGACCAAAGACCTCTACGACATTTTCTTGGGATTGAACTGGCTTGATCTAACAAAGGTATCTTCATTTTCCAAAGGAAGTATGCTCTGGATCTCCTTAGTGAGACAAGTGTAATTAGGTGCAAGCCTACGGATGCCCCCATGAAAGTTAATCATCAGTTGAGTAGTGTAGTGGGTGACTTTGTTGATAAAGAAAAATACCAGAGATATGTTGGCCGCTTGACCTACCTATCCCACACTAGGCCTACTATTGCCTATGTTGTGGGTATTGTTAGCCATTTTTTTCATAATCCTATGATACGTCACCTTGATGTTGTGTATCAAATCCTACGCCAATTGAAATCCGCTCCTGTAAAGGGTATTCTATATTCTAATTAGGGTCACTTGAAGATCAAGGCATTTACTAATGCTGACTGGGTTGGATCTATTGATGATCAGAGGTCTACATCTGTGTATTGTACTTTCCTTGGAGGGAACCTTGTTATTTGGCGTAACAAGAAACAATCCTTAGTATCTCATTCTAGCGCTGAAGCCGAATATCGCGCAATGGCCTAAGGGATTTATGAGCTGGTTTGGCTTAAGAGCCTACTGAGTGATCTCCGAGTTACTGTTGAAGGTCCTATGTGTCTGTATTGTGATAACAAGGTAGCCATCAACATTTTTCACAATCCCGTTCAGTATGATATGACAAAGGTTATTGAGATTGATAAACATTTCATCAAATAGAAGCTTGACCAAATGACTGTTTGCATTCCTTTTCTTAGCGGATTTGTTTACCAAGGTTGTTCAATGTAAGGCATGTCATCCTCTTGTCTCCAAGGTAGACATGTACGATATATTTGCATCAACTTGAAGGGGAGTGTTGAGATGACCATAATTAATTTATTTTTACCTTAATTAAGTCTTATTTACCGTAGTAAGTCTTGTAGATAGGGATGCTTAATCAATTTTACTCTACTTTCCTTATTTAATTTATTATAATCTTCTTATAAATAAAAAAGACTTCTGTCATTACTGACAAGTCGAATCATTCCCTAATCTGATTCTCAACTAACAATAACTTGGATTTTAAGGTAGGCTACAAAGACTAAAGAGTGGCTAGGCCTGGTCCAGGGGATAGGCCCGACTCATTCGGGTTTAGGCTCAAATGCAATGTTGGGATAGTTGTTGGCCTGGCCTTGGCTTGGTTGTGTTGGATCGGTCCAGGTAGGGTCGGGATAGAATAGTTAGATTGGTTCCACCTAAGTTGGCTAAGATTGGATCAAACTCATATTTTTTTTTATTAGATTTCATTTTAAGGGCTGAAATTAAAACATTGATATCTTACAATCTATGTGGTCCATTTTGATGCACCGCATAATGTCGCGAAGCATTCACTGAGAAATTTCCTTCCGTATAGTAATAAAGTTTTTTATCTTACATAAAAATGACAATAAAATCGAGCAATCCACAAAGTGATGCTTCACGTTGACCGAGGTCCAAATAACATCAGATTTTTACAAAATTTTGGCGCATGTTTAAAACATCAAAATAAGATAACTCCAAAGGTTTTGGTCAAAATTAGGGATTTGAATACTGAGAAATATGCCAAAGATAAAATGGTTATTTTCACATTAAAAGTTAACCAAAAATCACCAAATTTGGATGAAATTTTGCACAAGGATATAAAAGGGTTAAATAGGGCTATCATAGGGGGTTTGGATCTATTAGGGAAGGTTCAGATGAAAAATTTAGGCTAGGTGTTAGTTGGTAATCTTTGCCATTCGGTCATATTTGAGTCAACTAAGCCTTTGACCATCATTGCTTAGATGTTCTCTCAATGTGCTAAAATTCATTGTAGGCATCTAACTTTGTCCCCCCAGCCCAACAATGATGATTTACAAACAAGACAACGCTAGTACGCTCTCTTCCGTGGAGGAATCTCAATCTTGTTCAAATCCAGTCAACTCAGCCGATCTTGGCCAAATACAACCAACTCAGCCATTTCTGTTCAAACCCAGTTAACTCAACCAATTCTGGTCAAACCCAATCAATCCAGTCATTCTGGTGAAACCTAGTCAACTAGCCCATTTAGGTCAAACCCAGTCAACTCAAATAAATCTAGCTACCCTAACACAGTCCATTTTGTATAAAATGTATGGAATACAATTGAGTATAGGAAATGCCAAGGATCCAGCCCGATATTATTCAATGATATGGGGAGGTGACCGTAAAGGGTCAATAATATTTTCCGTCATAAAATGATGATCGATCTAGTAATGTGTTCAATCCTTGTTGTCATTTAATAGTGTTCGAAATTGTGGATCCATCGATATCTCACAATCGAAAATCGAATGATCGGATGTTTTGCAATATGTTCCTAAAGTTTAAACCTCATTAAACCATATTGAACAAACCCAACCCCATTTGAACCTAAATAAAGCTAAGCAAAACCCATTTTAAATTAGGCTAAAAACCAAACCGAATTTAATTCTCATTAAAACTAAGCAAACCCCATTTTAAATGAGGCTGAAACCAAGACAATTTTACATTGAAACCAAGCCAAATTCATACTTATTTCAGCCATTTAGGTCAAATCCAAGTCAACTTGGCTTGAGCCAAGCCAAGCCAAGGGGGGCCCTCCAACCGACCATATTTATTGTAAAAGAAAAGTAATTTAAAGCTGCTTTTCGGAATGTCAAAGCATATTTGGGGGTGGGGTGAAACTTTTCTGCTCGTTTGAGGCCTTTCGGATGGTTTAAGCCTTAAGGCTAGAATAAGTCCATTTTCCCTATAATACCCCTTGGTTTGCCCATAAATAGGAAGGTTTTTTGACCTTTTTATTCGCCAATTCACTGCCCTTCTCCCTTTCTTGTTGAGTTATCTCTGAGAAAAATTCCTGAGAGAAAAAAAAAAAAAAAAAAAGACGAGTATGCTGTCGATTTATTGTAAGGTAGCACCAATTGTTTCTTTTTCCCCCTTTTTTTAAATTACTTTCATACCCTTCCTGAATAATACATATCATGTGCCCCACTATTAGTGCTATCCTTTAAAAGAAAAAAAATCATAATTTAGGAATGCTTTTGCCTTTTGTGAGAGGTTTTCTTAATTCTAATTCATTGAAACGATTCTTTGGCTCAAGTTTTTTTTTTTTTTTTTTTTGCAGTCTGGTCCAACTCTAACCCAGCTCACGTTGTTAAAAAGAATTAAAATAGTTAATGAGACGATTATTAATTTACAGTGAGTACACGGCTCAGCCAAGCCAAGGGGGGCCCTCCAACCGACCATATTTATTGTAAAAGGAAAGTAATTTAAAGCTGCTTTTCGGAATGTCTAAGCATAGAAAAACCGTCTTTTGGGGGGGTGGGGTGGAACTTTTCTGGCCGTTTGAGGCCTTTCGGATGGTTTAAGCCTAAAGGCTAGAATAAGCCCATTTTCCCTATAATACCCCTTGGTTTGCCCATAAATAGGAAGGTTTTTTCACCTTTTCATTCGCCAATTCACTGCCCTTCTCCCTTTCTTGTTGAGTTATCTCTGAGAAAAATTCCTGAGAGAAAAAAAAAAAGAGAGATTTGTTGTAAACCCCTGTCCAAAAATCTGACCCCTCCCTCTGGGAAAAACCCTTCTACCTGAACCAAATTCCTTTGTTTCAAGTTGAGTCCTTGAGTTTGTTGGTGTTCTTAGAGCCAGAAGCTACTCCTAAGGCTGTGGTGTGAAGGTTGCGTTCACCTTTCCAAGAACCCCGTTACATCTCTTACTAATTAGGTAAAGAACTTAACTATTTCCATATTATTGCTAGTTTATGATCCATATTTCTTAAAAGTAGAAGAGAGAGGATCAGGTTCACGTACAAGAATGTACGAGAATGTCCTTAATCTGTGGATTTAGAATCAATTTTCTCTCTCTTCATTTAATAGATTCTAAATCTACGGACGTACGAGAACATTCTTGTACGTGAACCTGATCCGTTCACAAAGTAGAAATTTGATTTTCCAAATAGCGAAGAGGGCTGCCTAATTTTCATGAGGGTAAAATCCGCTTTTCAAATAGCGAGAGAGCGCTGCCCAATTTTACTTAAAGTCAAATAGCGTACAAGCGTTGCCCAACTTTACATGAAGTAAAATCAATTTTTCCAATAGCACGGAAGAGCTGCCCGTTTTCTTGTAATAGAAAACTCATTTTCCCAATAATGTGGAAGAACTGCCCATTTTTCTAATCAATAAAACATGGAAATTCTACCCATCGATTCTAGCTCTATATAGGTGGCCTTAATACCACTTGTTAGAACAACCTATGCGTTCGAATTCGAAATCCTAATTAAGGAAACCACACAAAGAAACAAGAAGATGACTCTAGTAAAATTATGGAGGGTCGATTTGTACCTTTAACCTAGTATGCTGAAAACGATCAACGCCATTCTTCACAGTTTTCCCTCTCTTGGCTATTGATCTTCTACAACCCTTCAAACCTCCTTGAGTTCTTTCACTGTAGTGGTAAAATGAAGAAAAATTAATGATGGCTATAGGGATCCAAAACCCAGTATTTAAAATACTGTCATGCACCCAAAACCTTAAACCACAATGGATTGGGCCAGTATATCCCTAAACCTGAGAGTGGACTCAACCAATTTATGCAACTTGACTTTCACCCATTTAATCAACGCGAATAATTGATTAAGCCCATAATTCCAACATTATCTCCCCTCTGACAACAATTTCCCTCTCTGGCAATGATCTCTCTCTCCTGCTACAGCTTTGGTTTATTCTCCTGCAATAATCTCCTTTTCCAGCAACTACTTTATTTCTCTTATAAAATTTGCTCGAATTTTAATACAAACTCATCACTCAAAACGATTTGTACTAGAATTTAATATATTTGAATTTGTAGAAGAAAAAGAAATCATATCTGCATTAGTTTTGTTAGAAAACAAGAAAGAGAGAGAGAGAGAGAGTACAAAGATCTCACACATGGGATTTTATTTCAATATCATAACTCTAATGATTCTGATCCAAGAAGACGGGAAACAAGTTTCTGATGAGATTCTACTACCTCCCTCGAGGAAGGAAAACATTCACCTTTTATTCGGTTCTAAAACATTTCAGTCATCTTTAACAATAAACTTTTTATTATTTTAGGAAAGATTGATCTAATGAAGTAGGAGAGTTCAACTCTAGGCACACCTGCTTCTACCTACTGGCCCTTAAGTGACCACCAACGGAATAGGTTCAAAAAACAAGGATGTTATTTGGTTCTTGCTCTCGTTGTCTATTGTAGCATGGCCATCTCCATATTGATATATAAACAGAGATATTCGAACAAGGTTTACGGTGGTTCTAATAAAATGTTGGGGCAATAAAGATTCATCACTGATGATTACTTCCTTATTTAACTTCTTCCACGTTTCATCAATCATGTGCCTTATATGTTCACGAGCCACATCTTCTGAAGCGCCAGTTTGATGCATGTAAGACTGGATTGATTTTAAGACGTCACCCCTCTCCAATTCATCCTGTATGGAGAAAAATATCAGTATTTTCTATCACTTTAAAATATTTATATATAAGGAAGGAATTTTCTTACTAACACGCACTTGTTAAATAGTTTGTATTTGTAACCTTTTGTTTTTTATACATTTTTTGTTTGTAGTATTTGTCATTTCATATATGTATTCGGAGACGAAAATGCATGTAAGGCAATGACAACTATTAAAAATAACAAAATTGCATGTCACTTACAAATAATTTTGAAAACATTCTTTTAACCCTAGCTTAAAGACCTTTTGAAAACAAAAAAGAAGCAATCAAAAGAAGGTTACATGTTCTAAATATACCAATAGAGAATCCCTACAAAGAATCTAGGGAAATTTACATCCACCTCCCCTCACTTTTGCCCTTATTACATTCACCCCCCCTCGCGTTTCATTTCTTACAAATAAACCTAGTCCAGCTAACACCGTAAGTGAAGTATTTAGTTTTGAAATTGAAAAGACTACTTTACCCTTATGATATCTTTACCTAAAACATCCTAATTCAATGACCATTTTACCCTTATTACATCTTCAATTCTAAAATCCCAAACTTGGTCTTCAACCCTAACTGCTGCCCTCTTCAATTTCGTTGTTTCCGTTCATGGCGACAAACGCGAGGGGAGGTGAATCTAATATAAATCCTACAACTAAGTAATTATTTCACATCAAGT
Organism: Macadamia integrifolia; assembly: GCF_013358625.1. Lineage (NCBI taxonomy): Eukaryota > Viridiplantae > Streptophyta > Magnoliopsida > Proteales > Proteaceae > Macadamia > Macadamia integrifolia. The sequence goes on from NW_024869145.1 coordinate 25,984, forward strand.
TCAGGACAGTCCCAACCTATAAATCTAGGTCTAACTAAGATCTAGTGAATTTACCAACCCAACCAACCCTATTTCAAAATAAAAATTAACTAATAATAAATACAGTGGAAGGAAGCAAATTACTAATTAATTTATGGAGGTTCACATACCTTTGAAGTACCAAGATCATTAGCAAGTCGAACAATCATCGATGGCCAAGTTAAGAGACTTGGATATTGTGAAAAGCAATATAAAGCCTCCTTTCGAAAAGTTTGTCGCAAAGAGAAAAATGCATGAATAAGTATGACTTTTACTGATATTGTAGTAATTGCATTGTTTAGGCACTCCTCAAGAGTTGTTCTGTGATTGTTGTAATACCACTTTGCCTCTATCAAGTATGCTTTGCATAAATCAACCCACTGGAATAAAATTGAAAGAAGCATATAAGTTATATTGTAGAGGAAAATATGTTTAAACTGATTTTTCACATGGTAAGAGTGGAGGGTGTCTCAAGATCAAGTTTGGCCAGTGGAAGGTGATTTTGTAATTTGACTACATACTTATCTAAAAAATGATCTAGATATGTCATATGCCAGAGTTAGATTCAATTATATCCCCTCTCATGTATTGACATAATTCCTGGTATTTTCAAGGGGCCATTTTCATTTAGAACGTTACATTTTTTTACTAGATTTCATAGCTTTATTTTAGCATTCAGCCAATTCCATTTTTCAGACTGAACATTGACATAAAAGTAATGGACCTTGGGATTCACCAATCCACATAATTCCAGATCCATCTAACCATAATGGATTAAAATAAAATTCTAACAAAATATTTTTAGGCAAAAGTGATTTGTGTGGGGGAGTGATGTGGCCTCTGCACCTAGACATAGGGAACAAAATGAATTGTCACCCCCTTGTGAAATAGAAAATGATTCATTTTGGATGTTTCCTTATGTGCTCTCATTGGTCATTGCGCTTGTGCAAGAACTATACTCCTCCACAGGGAACACTTCCCCATATTTTTACGACCAAGACAAAGATGGGCAATTTAAAATAAATGGATAATTTTGTTTAAATTGCTCTGTTGAGGTAAGCTTACCGCAACTATAAACTATTTCAAACACATGGTAGGATGATGTAGTGATTTTGACCATTGGATTGACAAGTCTAAGCTTAGGCAAGCCACATATCAAATTTCAAGCCTTATTCAATCAAACACTCTTCCATGTATTGGCATTCATCCTTGTATATGTTATCATCTGCTCATACCCATACACCCTCTTGTAGTCCCTAAACTGTCAGATTTTTATTTTCACATTGAGAAATATCTATTCAAGTTGAAACTTGATATGTAAGTTGGGGCATTGTGGCTTACCGTTCCACAAATTTTTGGACTCATATGATCTGTATATTAATTTTGAGGAAACCTTTGACTAAGGGTGCAGCACACGGGCCATTCTAGACTACATTTTTGAAAAGCCATGCCCTGCTTGGGCCCTCAGGTAGCCTAGCAAAAAGTTGGGCTGGGATATCTTAGTTCAAGCACAGCCTTTTCAGCCTAGCAAAAATAATTTTAACCTAAATATTTAAATGTTTAATGGGAGAAAGAATGCATCAGGCTATGTAGCGTACACTAGCTTATGTCCATGTGCATAAGGGGAAAGTATGTCAGGTTTGTCTGGCCAAACTTGCACCCCCTACCTTTGCCCAATAATAAAAACAATGAATAGGTCTAATACCTCTTTCTTTAGGAAATGTAAGCTGTTAAATCCGGTTTCCTTGAGTTGAACATAGGCCATTTCATTAACAGTGTTGAAAAGAGCCAAGAAGCATATCTTCATATAGTCTGGAAGTTGTTCCACGGCCTCAATATCCCATCTGAAAGCAACATCAGCTAAGTTGAGATATATTTCTTAAAAAAATAGCTTTATATATTAACACAGAATAGCCAAACAAACCTCTCCACCGCATCAGTAAAAAGCTCGAGTTCTTCCAAAGATCCATAAACATCATAAACATCATCGATCGTTGTTATTAGAGCAAGAACCTTTGTAAGTTCAATCCTAAAATTACTTAAATGAGGTTCAGGGTTCATTCCCAATGCCCATAAAAACCGTTGGACCATATCATCTCTGACGAAACCCAAGTTTTCTCCAAGGCCCAAATGTTCCCACCACCTATAAACCAAAAAAAAAAAATTGAGTAATTTAGACCGCATGCAACACAAATGGGCATAATTTTTTTTTATTATTTTTTTTTTTAACGAGGAACCCTTGAATCTGTCCAGTTTTAAGATTCAAGTCAACCACGACTAACCGATGTAATAGATCAGTCGTGAAGAGACTCGAACTGAAAACGTCTGTTAACATACGATGCCTTTGGACAAGTGGAATTACACCTGGTGGCATTAGGGTAACACACATGGACATGCATACCTTGACAATTCAGCTAGATCTTTCTGGTGTACAGCTTGGACAATGTTGAAATTTAACTTTGCTAGTTCAATTAAAGCAGGAATTGAGTTCTCCTTTTCCCCATAGATGTCAATGTACCACCTAGCTTCTAACCAATGCATCCTCCAGTGGAGAGGATGCTCCAAAGCATGAATCACTAATTTTGCAAGCCCTGGTTCCATATCACACTTGATCCCCTCCAAAACTGTCCTTGTGAAGTCTCTGGCCTCGTCCAATATATTTTCACCTTCTACAGCCAAGTGAGAAGCTTCATACAAACTTAGAACTCCCTTTACATCATCTAAAGAACTTGCTATGAAATTCCCTGCCTCATCTTTCAAGTGATTAAACACACCTATTCACAATTTAAGTTACTTTTATGTTAGAGAGAGAGAGAGAGAGAGAGAGAGAGAGAGAGAGAGAGAGAGAGAGAGAGAGAGAGAGAGAGAGAGAGAGAGAGCCCAAGGGGGTAGCACAGTTGGTGAGCAACGAACTTGGTACAAGCCGTAAACTCGGATGTCCTAAGTTCGACTCCCACTAGGCACATCTTGGGCCACTCACATGGGATGTTTAGTGCTCTTCACTGCTTTCAGTGAAATCGGTATGATTCGGTCCATACGGTTGTGGGGTCACTATGAGCCCACGGGATTAATCAGGCCACAGGCCTAGATACCTGTCGTTAGCACAAAAGAGAGAGAGAGAGAGAGAGAGAGAGAGAGAGAGAGAGAAGGACTAGTACCTTGGCTGATTTCATATCCATGTTGTCTAAGGAGCCTAAATTGAAGAGCGGTAGCATGAAGACTCTCCTCAGTTCTAGTATCCATATCTTTCATGCATGCTATGGTGTCCAAGGCTTTCTTGATCTCCTCCTCAAAGAGGTAGCTTAACCCAAGCCTTTCAATGTCATCAATCAGCTCAAGCTGACAAAGATGCCCCATGGCTCTATCATCAAGTTTATGCTTTACTTCATCTTCCAATTTCTTGGTCTTGTCCTTGTAGGCCTCTCCCTGTGAAATAAATTTGTCACCAAATAAATTACGAGGATATATAAGCATGGTTACAAAAGAAATAAGGATTTACTTACAGTGTAATCACTCTTTAAAGATTGCAGAAAATCGAAGCCCCAGATACTGGGCTGGTAGTTTGCAGATCTCCTTTCAGTTATTGGATCAAATGAAGGAGAGTTTACGTGGGATCGGATGCTTAAACTCATGCAATGATGGCTGAGAGGTTTTATTGGGACACTTCTGTAAGGAGTCAAGCCTTTGGAAAAGCAAGCAGTAGGCAGGATATGGAGATGAAGAGCCATGACTTAGTTGCAAAATCACCACTAGTTTATGGCCTATATATAGTTATACATTCATCCTTCTCCTTCCTATGAATTTAGCTTTTCTGATTTTCTTTTTTTTTTTAAATGACTTGAAAACTAAGGAGGCTCGAAGGAACCACATTCAAACCAAACTAAAATCACCAAAAGCATGTGTTAATTTAAATGTAGTGACTTATATGAGTTACATTGACACTACACCTACACTTCGCAACACGTGACGTCTGTTAGCGTGTTTCAATGGATGTAAACCACGTGGTGCCACATGTTTGATGCCCATAGAACCGAAGATCATCTAAACGACTTCAACACGTGTTTCTGAGAAGAACCGTCACAGTGTTGTTATCCTAATCTAGGCCGCTTCAGCTCCTTTACAGTTCGTGCGTGCGTTGCCAATGGATCAGGCTACTCTCCGTCTGGGTCAACTCGTAGACCCGATGATGTGATGATTTTAATGTTTCGAGACAAAACGTGAAGAACGAGATACTGATAAAAGTTTGGAAAATAAGACATCAAGAATTATTAGATCACCGTCTAAATACGTAATATTTATCTATATAATAATGAATAAGATCTAAACAATGAACGCTCAGAAGAGAATAATCTATCTTGATGGCAAATTAGATGATACTGATTTTCAGATCTAAGAAAAGAAAATGACGAAAATAAAGGGATTCAACTCTCAAGGTGAGAAACACATGGTATTGGGCTATCTCAAAGGAGAAAACCCTTTTAAAACCGTTTTCATCTCTACAAATAAAACTGTTTTTCAGGTCAAAAATGTGGGCGGCAAACCAAGCCGCCGTGAGCCAATGTTGATGCGAAATGCATTTAATAACGTGGGCAGCACAGCCTACCAGCTCGAAATGCGAAATGCATTTAATGACGCAATGCCCTGTTGCCGTTGTCCCCCAACATTGATGCGAAAAAGTTTGTCTTCTTTTGATGTTAACCAAGAAAAGTTTGTCTTCTTTTGATGTTAACCAAGAAAAAGTTTGTCCTCTTTTGATAGATATACACACATAAATATATATATATATATATAATATTATTGTGTGTACTTATGACATACTTAACTCCTATGCTTGGTGTTTTTGGTTTTGTTTTGTTTTGTTTTTATTTTTGTTTTGTTTTTTGTTTTTTATTTTTTGTATTTTGTCTTTTGTTTTTTTATTTTTTTTAGAAACAAAACTATTCATTAAAAAGACGTAGACTTGGGGATGTTGAATTATAATATTTCATCAAACATGTCAATCACGGAGTGCAATTTGGCCAAATTATGTTAAGGAGTCTACTACTAAGTTGTACTCCATAAGCACAAATTAGAAATTAAATGTCAAGAAGTAAGAAGTAAATGAAATCATCAGCTGAATAAGAAGTGAAATAGTTGTGTTTCACCCTAAGATGTATTCATAGAGTTCTATACAACTAGTTTCCACCACTAGACAGTCAATACTTTTTGAGATTGCCTCCAACATACTACTTCTTATTGCTCAACGCCTCCCCTAATAAGGGAGATTGAAAGTACCAAGGTTCAGAAATTGCCACACAAACCAACCCCAATGGTCTCTATATCAAATATAATATATAATATTATTTTGTGTAATCATTACATACTTTACTCCCGTGCTTGGTATTTTTTTATTTTTTATTTTTTTGTAGAAACAAAACTATTCAATAAAAAAAATCACACTTGGGTGTGTCGAATTACAATATTTCGTCAACCACGAAGTGAAATTTGGCCAAACTATACTGTTCGTAGATGATAGCACCTTCATAGCTAAGGAGTCGTTGTACTCCCTAAGCACAAATTGGAAATTATATTTTAAGTAGTAAAAAGTATGTGAATTATCCTCAACCACTGGCTGAATAAGAAGTCCAATAGTTGTGTTTCGCCCTGAGATGTATTCGTAGAGTTCTTTACAGTTAGTTTCCACCACTAACCAATCAATACTTTTTGAGATTGCCTCCAACATACTACTTCTTATTGCTCAGCTCCTCCCTAATAAAGCAGATTGAAAGTGCATGTAATGACCCAAACCCAAGATAGAGTAATACGTACTACCCTCACAGGCGATGATCAAATGATCAAAAAAATAAAATTAATATCTTATAGATTACTCCAAAAAATTCATAAATTTACTATATAGACCAAACGAACACAACGGAAAGAGTTCATATATAGGAAATTAAACTAAAGTCCGTAATCTACCAACTGACCATCATATGTTTAGTGGCTAAAAATAAAACCTTAATAAGTCTATTTTAATTGTTTTTTAATGCAACTACTAAAATAAAATAGAATCCATCTTCTCTTCACATCCATTTGTGCTCCACTAACACATGTTTACTGATCTGTAGGGAAAAATGGTGGGTGAGCTTAACAAGCCCCGTGAGAAAAACCATGTCGTACGAAAAAACAAAAACATGCATACTAGTGAAAACATAATATTGACAGAGTCATGAAATACATAAAATATAGAAACACTTCCATTCTAAATATATGTAATTACGGATAAAAAATATTTTTTTGAATCATTCATAAATAATTTCATATGGTCATTACAAATACGATAAAGCCATTTATACTCTTAAAATCCTAAGGCAAGTCAATTATCACATGAACTATCCAATGCATCATGATAGTGAGGACACACCGCTAATCAACATGGCTGCCTATCTTGAGCCCTTTGACGGGACCCCTGAGTCCTTTGACGTGGTCGGTCGACACCTCCTGTCCTTTCCAAGCCCTTTGATGGGTTGGAGATGCCCTCATTTAGTACTTAAACCTATGAGTGTCAATTCTGAGCCCGCACAGGTAGGTCCGACCGAGCCCGACATATTTACAACCCGACATGGACCAGTCCATTTAATAAACGTGTCGGGCTTGAGCTCGACATGTTTACTAAATGGGCATTCATAGTGCAAGTAGTTAGCTCGTCGAGTGCCCAATCGAACCGACACGTTTATATGACCGGCTTGAACCGACTCGTTGTAGGCCGACCTAGCCCGACCCCCTTTAATACTACATAAAATTCCTATTTTCCCCTACTATTAAGAAACAAATTAAGATTTTTCCCCTTTTTTTTTGTAATATGATTTGATTTAGTTAAGCTTTATTTTGTAAGTTATAAAGGTCATAATCACTTCTTTTTCTTTGTAAGAACAACCATAATCTCATATTATTTCCCTTTTTTTATTAAAGATTTGCCTCACATATTTTTTGGCATCCAACCAACTTAAGAAAATAATTTTAGGGTAGGCACGTTTAAAGCCCGTTTAAACTTAAATAGGTCTACAACCCGGTTAAGGCTAGTTAAGACCAGTTTAAGGAAGCCCGATTAAAGCCCGACATTGACCGACCCGATTATAAACCGTACCATACCCCCCAAAGCTAGGCCCGTTTACTTAAATGGGCGCTCACGGTTCAAGGCTTCCAAGTGGTCAAGCGATTAAGCTCGACTGAGACCAGCCCGGCCTGACCGGTTGACACCCCTACTTAAACCCCTACTGAAATGGTGGTAGTCATATAGGGTTCTTTATACTGTTCATTTTTTTTTTCTTTCATTGCTTTCCCTTTCAGTCCATTTTGTCCTTCCCAAGCTCTTTGAAGGGAATTCCTAGCCCTTTGACGGAGTGGACATAGATGGGCCTTCAGTTTCCATTCATTCTCTATCACTCAATAAGAGTATTGACATTCTTTTGAGGCCATTTCATCAATCTTAATATTCTATAAATTCATGTATTTCATTCTTAAAGAAAATCATAAGGCGATGTCATTATACTCTTATATATATATATATATATATAACATAAATGCTAAAACATGAGATGCTGTAAATGCATGTGAGATGCATATAAAATAATATCGTCACATTGATAAAAACACAAGCATGCCAAGATATGAAGTCGACAATATGACAAAGTTTCACTCACCTGAACCTCTACTATGATCAAGATCCTGATCGACATCTGAGATGGTTAAGACTGCACTTGCACATGTCAGGTTGCCGACATATCCCTTGGGAGGAATCAGGTCTAGCATAGTTCAGGTCTTTCACCCGATCTAACATAATATTTCTTGAGTTGATCCATGTTGACCAATCCTGGTAATTCTTCACCATTGTGGTCTGTCATTTTGTTTACCCACTACATTCCTTTTTCTTTACCATCCACTTCTAGATCACTAAATATATCCTCAATTTACTACATTTCCTTTCCCACAGTGTGAGTGAAAGCAACCAAACACAGCATTGAAGAAGTCAACCAACCCCAACCAACCCTCTCAACATTTTCTTCCTCTCCTATTAGGCGTCTGACCCTTAATCTAAATTATCCCTAACTCTATCCGGATACCCTATCCTATGTTTTTAACATGGGATTGTCCACCTCCAATATAGGAGGTACTTCTGACACAATTAAAGATTTCTGGTAGAGAAGTAGATCAATTGGTTAAATGTTAATGATTCTTGAAAGGTTTAAACCTTGTCTAAAGATGGCATCCTTGAAATTAATTAGTTGAAATGTAAGAAATTCATTTTATAAATAAAAGAGATTTGGAGTCTAAATGTCGAAATGGCAATTGCAATAAAAGACTACGAAACTAAATGGGTTTGTCCATTCATTTTATTAAACGAAATCTACACATTAGACAGAACCGGTATCTACAATGCAGAGTGGCGAACGGAGTCACCAAATTTAAGAGATCCTTAACCAGGATGCATTCTAGGCAAGCACATGAGCTAGCTTCCCAATTTATAGATTGAGAAATGAAAGGGAATATTTAAAAATAAATAAATCATCAATGAAGGAAGAAAATACCCATCCGTGGGTAATCCAAATGGTTAAGGCGAATTGGGGATTGTGTGAATAGGCATACGGTTCCAGGTTCGATTCCCCATCTGTGCACCGTGACACCATTTACTGTTAAACCGATTAACATATACATAGTAAGATTAAGTTATTCAATATTAAGTTTACATACATTTAAACATAAATGGTTTATAAACGGTTTCGGTTTTAATATAAGAAACTGTTTATAAATGATTTGGTTTTGATTTTACTTAAAAAAAATTACACCTAATCCAATCGAACCGTCTATATCAAAATCGAACCAATTAACACCCTTACTTTCATGCCTTGTACTGCTCCAACAATCTCTCCATGGCTTTTGCTGGAAACATAGAAACAATGTTGAGGGTTTCTTTGTGTATCTTGATGATAACTTTCACTTCTTCCATGTTTTCTCCTATCATCATCCATGGTTTCACCTTTTGAAAGAACTGATCAGAACAAACACTGCCTCACAGATCAACAAGAAAAACAAATCGGAAAGATCTTCTGAGATTCCTTTAAGATTATAGAAGATGAACCTTATTTTGGATCGATGATCGAATCTATATAAGCACAGGAATTTCATAGAAAAGAAAACAGGAAAAGAGGAGAGTTTTGGCCATTTTAAAAAGAAGCAAGATATTTCTATTTTCCTGTAACTACTATGATTTGATCCATAATATTGTTTCTTGACCGTAAAGAGTAACTGAGAAAGGTCCAGGACATTCTATAACCCTTTTTTCTTTTTCCTTTTTTTTTTTTTTTTTTTTTTTAGTGGCTGGGGTGGGATTACGGGTGTTAATCTGTTCGGTCTAGTTGGTTTTGATTGGGCCAATTTTTTTCTTTTTTGGGTAGAAGTTGAGTCACTTCCTATCTAATTAAGATTATGCACTTTTTCCACTCGTATAGATAATTAGGCCTCGTAGGTAAGCTTAGGCATGGACACATTGTATCTATTTAGTTGATTGATTTCAAATCAATAATGCAGCTCAATGTAATTGGGCTAATTGAACTATAATAGAGATTTAAATGGGTTAATTGGCTAAGTGGACTATATACAATCCTTGAACGGGCAATAAAAAGGCTATAATTGGTTTAAATAAGCTTAAGTGAGCTATAAATGGTTTATGTCAATTGGAATTAGAACAAAAAATGGAAACCAAATTTGAACTGAATAGCAGGAACCCTCTTCCTAGTCCTAGTGATGGGTCTAGTAGTGTAAATTGGTCTGATTTTTTGAGCTAGCGGTCCAGTTTTTTTTATAGTTATGGCTTTAAGTGGTCAGGACTAGAACCATATTAATGCACTAATCGGTTCTAATTCAGAGATCTAAAACCATTAACCACTGGATGAATTCATTCCGTTTCCTAATGGTTCGGTTCCAGCCCTGGTCCAAAATTGTCACCCTTAGATGGGTTAAAAGAAAAATCACTTCCGTTTTCATAATCTTTAAGCCATAACCCCAAGATAGAACTGAAACAGACATATATGAAAGGGTTTATGCATGACTCAGAGAAGGGGTTTAACATGGAATGTCAGATTGACTCCCACTAGCTAGGCACAGTACTACTTAATCAAATTATCATGTGTATGTTATAGGAATTCAAAACTCCCTTAAAAAGAGAAAAGTCACTCAAAATTGCCATTGTTTGTGAGAATCAACATAGCTGGATTAGTTCTTTTCAATGAAACGAAGGAAATGAGAAAGAGAAAGAGAAAACGAGGATAAGACGATGATGATCCGTTGTTGAAGCTGTAGTTGCGATGGGATTATTGGGATTCCATGTGGATGATGGATGTAATAATTTCACATCATAAGTTTTTTATTTTTTATTTTTTATTTTTTATTTTTTATTTTTTATTTTTTTTGTAACAATAGCTTAACGTGAAGATTTATATGTACTTGTGTACTTTCTTCTAAATGGCCTACCTATTTTTAATACAAGATTATTACTTCTGCCATCCGCGTGAAACCTCAATAGAGATCCTTGGGCTATGATAAAAAAGAAGTTGAAGAAAAGTGAACCCTATCATTTGAGCAAAGTGATATTGCTAGGCGATGAGGTGCAGAAGCATGTGCTGCCCTACCTTTACTATTGTGTCATTTGAGGGATAAATGTATAAAGAAGTAGGATAATGAAGGAAAAACATGTATGTTAAACCATGTAAAGTGCCAAAGTTTGTAGGCTTCTTACTAGCTATTTTCTTGTAATTGAGTAATAATGACTCAGGATTTTACCTCTATACATACATATACATACCTATGCAAGTATTTGTTATCTTTGGAAGAAAGAAAATTTGATTAAAGGAGATGACTTAATACATTCAGGTGAGTACCAGAGTTCTGAATTTTAGTCTTCTTACGCATAACAAGGTAAGCGATAAGTTTAAACAAAAGCACAAGATCGCTAGATTGCCTGAGACAAAAATTAGCTATAAAAAGAGTTTTCTATACATCAAGAAATAAGGGATTAACGTTCCAAGGCCCGAGCTATTGGGATCCACTTTCTTTCTCTGTATTTAATGAATTCTAAATATCAGTAGCAAAGGCATACAAGAATGTTCTCGTATGTGAACCTAGCCAAGAGGGATCAGCACTTTTTTATGCTTTTTAATATTTTCTTTCGATATATTGGCAATTAACATGCATCGTCTCTTTTCCTGTCACTATCATTGCATGTTTCCTATCTTTCATTGTTACTATGATACATACACGGAAGAACTCAATCTCATAAATCAAGTTACAAAATGAAGGGACCCAAGACAAGACGATATCAACCCATATCAATTCCTATTGAAATCGGATGTGAGATCAACCTCATGCATATGACTGATATGGGACCCTAACATACTGGTTTCTAGATTTTTCTTTAAGACTGAGGAACAAGAACAACAATTGAAGAAAAGGAACATGGAATGTAAGATAGTGCCATCAGATACATGCCTAGTCTTCTCCTCATTTCATCTTCATCAGGTGGTAATGGTTCTCACTCTAAATCCATTATAAGCTCCGGATCAATATCAAAGTTCCAGTACCTATAAAAAGAAAAAGAAAAATATTAGAGTTCCAGTCAATTTCATCAATATAGATGGTATATCTGGATAAAGCAGAGAGATGCTGTCAAAGGAGGCCACTGATCTTTACATGCCTCTTCACCCAGCTGAATCGTTCCAATAGAAAAGCATCATCACCTCCTTGGCTTTCAAGAATTTTATCTACAAAACTAAACCAGTACCTCTCCAGCAATCCCACCATTCCTTTTGCTCGAAACTGTACAGAAAAAATCTGCAAGAATCCACCAATTAAGAAACACGAAAAACACCCACAAGATCAAATAAACAGACACAAATATCTGCGATCTTGTGGGTTTGTTCGTGCATCTTGATGAAAACCTTTTTCATCTTTTCCATATCCTTTTCTCCTATCATCATCATCATCATCATCATCATCATCCTCCATAGTACGTACGTATAACCTTTTGAAAGAACTCATCAGAACTAACACTGCCTTACAGATCAACAAGAAGAACACATAAACAAGAACGAAACCGGAATGAACTTCCACTTTCCTTTTAGCTTATTATGGATCGATGATCGAATCTATAAAAGCATTGGAATTTCAGAGAAAAGAAAACAGAAAAAGAGAAGAGTAACGGTCTTTTTAAAAAGAAGCAAGATGCATCTGTTTTTAGTTATTAGAGAGAGAGATGTATGAAAGAAAAAATAATTGAAAAAACGTTTGGATTGTTGTGTTTCCAGCTTTAAGGGTCAGGACCAGATCTATACCAATAAGCTAAAACGGTTCCATATCTAAGATCTAAGACAATTAATTATTGGGTGAATCAGTTCAATCCAATTCCCAGCCCTGGTCCAAAATGGGGATCCATAGATGGCGTAAGCTTTGAGCCATAAACCCAAGATTGGACTGAAATAGACATATATAGAACAACCACTCAAAAGTACTAAGAAACATTTAAGCAATGATTTATAAGGGGTTTAGCATGAAATGTCAACCCGAAGGGTGTAGCTCAGTTAGCAAGGGAGTCAACCTAAATCAACATGTGTCTTGAGTTCGGTTCTACTTACCCCTTGGGGTCAATTCCACTGTTTCTATGGTCCGAATAGGAGTTTGACACTAACCTGACTCACTTGTGTGGGGATACCCATGTGCCCAGGCATTACTTGGGCCAATGTTCTAGAGACTCTAGACACCCTCATTTTGGGGTGTCCATTCTAAGCCCGCACCGGTGGGCTTGATCGAGCCCGAGACGTTTATGGCCTGATCTGGACTTGCCGGATTAATAAACATGTTGGGCTTAATCCCGGCCTGTTTATAAATAGGTAGTACATTGTGCAAGAGGTAAGCCCGATGTGCCTCCTGACTGGCCCAACCCATTTACAAGCCCGACTCGGCCAACATGTTTATCTAGACCGTTATATAGGTATTTTGAATTTTTTTTGGGATAGAATAAGGTTTATATTGATATTTTTATCAATTATTAATTGTAATTAAGTGTAATATATTTTTCAAAATTATTGATGATTTAACAAATAAATTAAAGTATCTTCAATCTAAGAAAAGTAAAGACCATTTAAGTCCTGTTTAAAGTTTTATTGGTATATTACCTCATTTAAGGCCCGATTAACCTAATTAGGAGAAGTCCGATTAAAGCCCAAGACGACACTGACCGAGACCGACTCATTCCTTAATAGGTAGGTCATGATCCGAGGACATAAGCCTGCCAGGCCCGACTAAGCCCGACTGAGAGCAGCCTGGCCCGACCGATTGACACCCCGACTCTCAAAGAAAAAAAAAGGAAAGTAAAACATGGAATGTCAGATTAGACTCCCACTAGGCCCACTACCTAATCAAATTCCCAAATGCCGCTTTTTTGCAGCCCAGTCCAACTCTAACCCAGCCCACAATGTTGAAAGGACTTAATATTTAATGGGGTCTGGCCTGGATTACCACATCAGCTGATAGGAGGAAATCATACATACGAGTGATAATAATTAAGCTCGCGAGAAAGTAACCAATTCTTGATTTCTCTCCTCGCGCCCAAATAAAATAACTCTTGGAATATATTTAGCTTGACAGTGTAGTAATTGGTTGGAAAGTCAATTTCATAAATTTTTATGGAAGAAAGACCGCTACCTGCTTGTGTGTTTATGTCTAGCTATAGCAATTGTAAAAAGATCGCACTGCCCTGTATTGAAGATGCTTCCCGTATGCTTTTCTTTTGACTCGCGCACTGGCATGTACTTGCGCTAGCATGATACCATTCTATTGTCCAATTTTAACCATATCCTTTATTGTGTGCAACAGTCTCCAGAAATGACGTTTTGCAGCTACTACAGAAACAGTTTCTGTAGAAGGAAGATGTATAGGTTATGGTTTTGTAATTCCTTGATCACAATAGGGGAAACTCGGGTTATTTCAGCCATGGATGTAGCTTATCTGGGGTGAACCATATAAATCATTGTGTTTTGTGATCATACCGAAGATGTGGATAGGTAGTCTAGTGTTATTTTTTATTCTTTTATTGACTTCAGGTTCTTAGCGTATCTGGCCATTAAATGTATTGTGTACTTCTTTTTTAATAATAAAAAAAAACACTTGATTCCTAGCAAAAAAATTGTGTTATGTGTATCATATCTTTTTCATTTTCATTTTCTTTTTCTTTTTCTTTTTCTTTTTCTTTTTCTTTTTCTTTGGCTAATCGTTGTCCTGTTGCGCTATTAATTATTCCTAACACAACCAACGCATGAAATTAGAGCGCCAAAGGAACAGTTGTGTTCCAAAACTTGTGCAGCCATTAAAGGCTTCCCTGCTTGAATTTTTTTAAATTGATAGCATAAACTTTATTATTAAAAAATAAATAAATAAAAAGGGGAAAAAAAGGCTTGGAACGAGATTTGGGTTCAAAATCAAATAGTATCAACATTCATTTGGATTTTCTCTTCGAAATTAGGAGTCAAAATTAACTAATTAGGGCAGGAGCCGCAGGACATGCCGGCTCGTAGAGTTCCTAATGTGACCTAACCTCTTCTCTAACCTTACTCATATTAGGCCCATTTATCAACCTTCTTATGGCAAACAAAGAGAATCTAAACCAGTGTAATTCAACCTCAGTCTTGCAAGGGAGGCCCGTAATGCATAGACCAGAGAAGTCTAAATAATTCCTTTCTAATAAAAAAAAATTAATATTTGAATCTTTTTCCTCAAAATCTATGGTACCAAGGTACCTACAAATACCTCAAAAGCTAGTCTTTAGGTAGAAGGTACCCAAGTACCTATAAATATCTCTACTTTGGGCTACCCGCTACAAATATGGCATTATTACTTCTACCATCCACATGGAACCCTAACACAACAAACCAAAATCAAATTCCAATACCACTCTGATTTATTAATGGCACTCATTTTAATTCAGTTAATCGGTCACCCAATGACAAGTGCAAAGTTTTCGACATGATGAAAAGATTATTTTAGAAGGGGATCTCAATGGACATTTTGGGAAGGATCAACGAGGTTATAAGATGTACATGGAGGATTTAGTGTTGGGGAAAGGAACGAGGAGGGGATTTCAATTTTAGACTTTGCGGTAGCCTATGATCTACCTATTTTGAATACTTTTTTTGAAAAGCAAGAGGAACACCTTATTATCTATAGAAGTGGAGTTCTTTCCAGTCAAATTGACCTCTTTCTTACTAGGAGGGCCGATAAATTGCTGTGTAAAGATTGCAAGGTTATCTCAAGGGAGAGCTTAACATCACAACATAGATTGGTGGTCTTGGATATGCAGTTCTGCTCTCAGATTCGTAAATCAAGGAATCTGGTTTGCCCTAAGATTAGATGGTGGAGACTAAAAGAAGGCGTACATGATACTTTTACTGATAAAGTGGTCAAACATAGTAAGTGTGATAGTGAAAGAGACTCCAATGTGATGTGGTCCAAAATGACAACCTGTATTAAGAATGTAGCTAAAGAGGTCCTAGGGGAATCGAGAGGCACTAGGCATGACCTTAAAAAGACTTGGTGGTGGGGGGAGGAGATCCAAAAATCCATCAAGCATAAGAAGGTCTGCTTTAAGACTTGGCAAAGAATTAAGGAAGATGAAGATAGAAATAAATATTACTCTTCCAGAAAAGAAGCTAGAATATTGGTGAAAAAAGCAAAGACGAAGAAATATGATGAGTTCTACAGTAACCTGAATACCAAAGCTGGGGGAAAGGCTATATATAAGTTAGCAAAGTTGAGGGACATGAAAAACAAAGATCTAGAACATGTCAGGTGTATCAAGGATGAAGGTGGTAGAATGCTTGTTAAGGATGTAGACATCATGACAAGATGGAGCGATTATTTTTCCAAGCTTTTAAATGGGGATAACCTGAGTGGATCTTACCCTATTGAGTGCCCTTCTCATCGAGACAACACTAGACATAGATATGTAAGAAGGATTGGAGTTTCGGAGGTTAAGGAGGCCTTAACAAAGATGAAGTCTGGAAAGACTGCAAGCCCAGACGACGTCCCTATAGAAATTTGGAAGAGCTTAGGGCTCAGTGGTGTACCTTGGTTAACTAATCTTTTTAACAAGATTATGAGTACAAGGAAGATGCCTGATGAATGGAGAAGAAGTTTTGTAAACCCCATTTATAAGAATAAATGAGACATCTAGGATTGCAATAACTATAGAGGTATAAAATTTATGAGCCACCCAATGAAGCTTTGGGAGAAAGTTATTGAAATGCACTTGAAAAGAGAATCAGGAATCTCGAATAACCAATTTGGTTTTATGCTAGGGAGATCTTCAACTAAAGCTTTATACCTCCTTAAAAGACTCATGGAAACCTTTAGAGCTGGTAAGAAGGACTTCCACATGGTCTTTATTGACTTGGAAAAAGCCTACAAAAGAGTTCCTAGAGATTTAATATGGCATGTCCTAGATAAGAGAATGGTGTCGAGCAAATATGCATAAATAATTAAGGGTAATTTACAATGCCACCCCTTGGAGAATGTCAATATTATAGGGACAACCTCTCTTTTTCACCAAGTTAGACTCAGACCCCCTACCACCAGTCAATGTTACAGAATATACCAAGAATGCTGACATCAGCAGTTCATTTTTTTTTCTAAATGCCATTTTGCTCTTAAAAATAAGGGAGTACCGAAATTACCCTCATTAGTTTTAGTCCCCAAATCGATTGAACAATAAAACCTACACTATTCACTTCATAACGGGTCATGTGAGTTAGTCCCACTGAGTTGGAGAAGAAGATCCTTCAGTGCTTTTCAGATCGACAGCTGCAACCCCCTTCCGGCGACATCAACTGTTGGTTCTGTCTATGATATTCATTTACAGTCTAAAGTTCCAATTTTTAACCAGTGCCAGATCTCGTTCCTCCTGATGACAGGCAATCCCCTCTATCCTAACCCAAATGTACAGTAAAAGTAATAACAAAAGAGATGGAGGAGACCTAAATTGAGCTCCAGCAAGCAAAGAAGGATTACCTTCTCTGCTTTGTGATGTACTTAACCTCATAAATCTCTCCATCTTGGATTGGACACAGTCAACCTTGGCAACGGAGGGAACTGCGGAAATATTAATTGCCCTGAAGTCGGGGAGAACAAAAACATTGGCGAAAGCAAAGGATATGGCGACCTAAAGAGATTAAAACTAGGTCCTTAAAACTATGGGAAAATGTAATAGAATTCTGTGAATGAAACCTAAAGCGGGAGAATACCCAATCACTACAACTCCCAAAGAGTTCCTAATTTCACCGACTTCTCATTCAAATTTGTTGGTTGTTGCTGCCTATGACAAGATATAATTGATGAATTTTGAATGGAAATAGATTTATGGTAATTGAGAAATAATGATTTGAGGGACCATATCATTCTTTTCAAAGAAAAAGAGAGAATTTAGATCAATGTTTATGCTAGTATTGCAAGGAATGAAACCCAAAGAATTAGGAGCTTGACAAAAAATCAGCACTTGACCTGATTGAATAAGATATCCTGAGAATTGAAGTTCATTTCAGGAAATTGAAATAAGAATAAAATCCACCTAATCAGATAGCACAAATCTATTGTGCACATTGACTTGGATGGACCTTCACTGGTATTCTGGTCCAAAGGTTGCTTTATTCTTTTCTAACAGCCTTGGTGATGGTCCAGGCTGGTTCAGGGAAGTGGGGAATGGGGAATGTTGTTTAGTACTAGTATGGTCATACCCATTGATTGGGACAGTCCACAGTTTCACCAGATGTATTATAGGAACCCTGGTGAAACTCATCTGAATCTCAAGTTGTAGGTAGGAAGTTGAGATTCAATAAGTGCAAAACTACTTCCAAAATATATGAATTAATAAAATTGAGTAGCAAAACAATGTCACCAAAATAGAGAACTAGAGAACAATTAAGGAGAAATTTGATAACTTGTAACAGAGTGACAACCGACGACCTAAGATGAAAAATAGAGGAAAAAAAAAACATAACAAGCCTTCTCGCTAGGGACCTAAGATGGCAGTAATGGGAAGTGCACCACTCGCCCACGACGGAATGAGCATAACTCGCCGGCAGCAGGAATATCAACTCAACTGAATCTTGTCAGACTCACAGGTTGCAGGTAAGGAAAGAAGGAAAGAATGAGAGAAAGTGATAAAAGAGATAAGGGTGAATGGAGAGGTAGTTTTGGTATAATATAATACAGGTGTTATACTCATAAGGGCTAAAGTATCATTTCATAGCATTACTTCACAGAGACTGATGGCAGGGGGTCCAAGTATAATTTGGTGAAAGAGAGGGGGTATCCCTATAAAATTGGCATTCTCTAGGGGTGGCGTTGTAAATTACCCAATAATTAAAGATATGTATGATGACGTGGTAACAAGTGTGAGCACCAAGAGCGGCCGAGGTTGCGAGTTCCCTATTTCTATTGGGTTACACCAAGGGTTCGCTCTAAGCCCTTATTTGTTCGCTCTTGTTCTAGATGAGTTGACAAAAAATATACAAGGTGACGTCCCTTGGTGTATGCTTTTTACGAATGATATTGTTTTATTGGATGACACAAAATCAGGACTCAATGCTAAACTAGAGCGATGGAGAGCTGCCTTGGAAACAAGTGGCCTTCAGATAAGTAGATCGAAGATTGAATATGTGATGTGTAACTTTAGCCACTCTACGAGAGATAATGACAAGGTGAATATAGAAGGAAGAGAGGTTAAGTAAAGTAACTATTTCAAATATTTGGGATCTATCATTAATAAAGAAGGCGATATAGAGGATGATGTTTCACGTAGGATTAAAGTGGGATGGACGAAGTGGAGGAGTGCGTCTGGAGTCTTGTGTGACAAACATGTACCGGTTAAACTTAAGGGAAAATTCTATCGGACAGTTGTGCACCCCGCTATGATGTATGGGTCGGAATGTTGGGTTGTTAAGAAGCAGTATATTGATAAGCTAGGGGTAGCAGAAATGAGAATGCTAAGATGGATGTGTAGGAAAACTATAACAGATAAGGTAAGGCATGAACAAATGAGAGTGGATCTGGGGGTTGCCCCAATTCTTGACAAGCTTCGAGAATGTCGTTTGAGGTGGTTTGGGCATGTTCAACGAAGGCCACCTGACCCACCGATAAGGAGGAGTGACTTGATTCAGATAGAAAGATTCAAAAGAGCTAGAGGTAGGCCAAAAATGACCATAGGAGAGGTTGTGAGGAAAGAGATGCACAAATTAGGTCTTATCCCAAGTTTGGTTCTGAATAGAGCGGATTGGAGGGCTAGGATCCAGGTAGTGGACCCATTTTAGCTGTGTACTACTTTGTTAGTGATTACTATTTTGTCTCTTTTAATGCCTTCTTATTTTCTATTTCTGTGGCTTTGTTTGGATCCATGTAGCCGACCCCATTAAGTTATGACAAGGCTTTGTTGTTGTTGTTGTTGTTGTTTGTTGTTGATCACCCGATGACAATATAAATTGATAATAAAAATTATTTAGGTTGTGCTTGGTGTGCATTCTTAGGATGCATTCGCAAGTGTCAAAAATGCTATTTGGTATGCACTCACTCTGAATTCCTAGAATGGAATCAAGAATGCCCTTCATTTTGGGACATGCCGAAAGCCCCATTCCACATTCCCGTTCGAGCATGCACCACTCAATCCTCCTGTAGACCATCTTCTCCACTTACTTCGCCACCGCCGACAAAAGCATGTTCCTTAGGCCTTTCCTCTTGTAACACTCCCTCACAAAGCTGCCTTCTATGTAGAAACCAGGCTTGGCCAAGAAGGTCCAGTAGTTTGGGAAGAAGAGAACAAACCCAACGACTACAACGCCCTCACCTGATCGGAATATAGATTATGTATTTCTAAGAAAAGCAAAAACCAAAAAACATCAGAGGGTCGTCAAAAATGATTTGCCCAGAGTTGGATCTTAAGCTCACAACCTGAAGAACAGAACTCTTTTGTTTGGTCAAAATCCCCAGGGTTGGATCTTAAGCTCAGTATATTAAATTTGTTGGT
Source organism: Macadamia integrifolia (assembly GCF_013358625.1). Classification (NCBI taxonomy): domain Eukaryota; kingdom Viridiplantae; phylum Streptophyta; class Magnoliopsida; order Proteales; family Proteaceae; genus Macadamia; species Macadamia integrifolia. Next base: position 46,100 of record NW_024869145.1, read on the forward strand.
GCACAGATCTGCAACTGTGAGCCTTGCATGATACAAGAACTAAAATATCTCCCTAAGTAGCTTGGAGGTTTTTGAGATAAGCAAGGTGGAGGGAGCAAGGCCAGCAGGGAATAGTATTGACAATGAAGTCTAAGAAATGCAAGCCCCATTTGTATAGGAATCTGGAATTTCTATAGAAGGATGTACTTACCTCTTCGATTAGGTGTTCCTTCTGAGAAGAGGAAAGGCCCATAATGTCTGTTTTGAAAAGTTCAAATTAGCATTTCTATCAAGCTTCTACTCAATTTCAAAGTAACAAAAACAAGTAATAAAGTTTCTGCATGTCGCTCCCTTAATCCTTTCTTTTTTTAATCTTTAAATTTAGTTATCAATTACCCCATAAAAGAAAAAGAAAAAAAAAGTACAGGTTTCATTTGAAAAATGAGAGCAGAAAAGCACTTACTGGAAACAGCACTAAGCACCTTGTAAACAAACATATAGTCGTGCTTCCAACAACACAATAATATTGAATATGAATAAAAATCATGTCATCATACATAGATCAACCAAATCAGTTGAGGTAATGAAAACAAGCGAAAACAAGGTGAATGCACATAACCCAGTACAACTG
>NW_024869146.1:0-19348 GCF_013358625.1 Macadamia integrifolia
AATCATCCCCATGAATCTTATTCATAGTAAAAGTAATGAGTACCATCTTGTAGCAAGGATCAAGAATAACCCCAAGTGCCATAAACAAATTGGTGTACCTCCACTTATCAAACTTTAATTTCATTGTCAAAGCCATAGAACTGATACAATTATCATCACTTTTTTTTCACTGAAGCAAATTATGATGAATCTCATTAACATCCTTAAAGTAAAAGTTTGAAGTAGGATACTTGCTTCCTGAAATGTGCTTTGTGGCATCATAAAAAATTTCTAAACATTGCTCAAGTTTTGTGCGCTTCTCCCACTCCTCTTTAGTTGATAATCTATTGAAACTGTTATCCAATTCAGCTAAACATTTAAATGCTTCTCTCACCTCCAAAGCATTATGAAGCCTTTCTTAAGTAGAATTCCATCTTGTTAGGACATCTAAAGAGACACTATTTTGCTCTAGATGGTGATGCATTTACCCACTTGACCATTTCCCGGATCTTTACTAACGCATCTCTCAATTCCACTAACCCATCTTGAACAATAAGAATTAAAATATGTGCGGTTAAACGCATATGAAATATTTCGCCATTATGCAACAAAGCTCTTTTACAAACAATCTATTGCTTTAGATTATTGATCATAACATCATTAGTGGATGCATTATCTACTACAATAGAACCAATTTTCTTATCAAGATTCCAATTTAATAGTTGAGCCTTTATGTGCTCACTAATAGTCTCACCTATATGGGGAGTTGGAAGCATTTTATAAGAAATTATTTTCTTGTTTAAGTTCCACTCATCATCAATATAATGGCAGGTAAGAACATAATACCCAAGGTTCTGATGATCTGCTGTCCACAAATCTATAGTGAAACTAACATAAGAAGACAACTTATCAAAATTTGCATACAATTTTTCCTTCTCCTCTTCAAAAACATTTATTACATCCTTCCTCACTATATTTCTTGAATAGAATTTAACCATAGAATTCAAACTACTTGCATATATTTGAAAGTATTCATGCTCAGCCATGTTGAATGGATAAGCATGCTTGGCAATCATCTGTGCAAAATGATTTCGGGTAAGCTCAACATCAAACTTATAATTTGCCACCTTACATGACGCAGAACCATGTTTTGAAATTGATAAAAGTTGTTGACCAATATCTCTATGGGTCTTTCTAGGTCAAGTTCTTCTATGGAAATTTAAATGAGTTGTGCCCATAGCACTTGAGCCATTAAAAACCTTTTTACAATGTTTACATATAGCTGACACCCTATTGTCCCTAGGAACTACCCTTTCAAAATCAAGCCAAACATTGGGTGTAGTTTTTTTACGCCTAGGTTGAGAAAGTTCTACATCCACACGACTTTCTTTATTCTCCCCTTTCTCATTTTCTTTATGTTTCTCTATGTCATCCTTATCTTTTTCCTTCTCCTTCTCAATAACATTAGATGGCCTAGATATGTAGCCCGCATTAGTAGGAGTGGCAAAATCAGTTGTCCTAAGAGTAAGAGCTGACACAGTAATACAAGACATTTTTTGGTTCATCTCTATGAGTCTACTCCTACTAAGTATCGATTATAAAAAAATTACCAAATAAATAAAAAAACAACATACAAATAAAGGAAAACTATAAAAATAAAGAAAAAAATTATAGTACTAAAAATTACTAAATATAGAAAACAAGTCTAATATTCAAATAATTCAAGTAGAGTGACCTAAATATTCAAGAGAGTATTTTACCAATTTTTGAAAGTGATATTTTTTCACTCATCTCAAGTAGGGAAATTTTCAACTCAACCAACACCTCATATGGTAATAAACCCAACCACAATAAGTGAAAAAACAAACACAATATTAAAATGATTTGCTTCCTTGGAGTATTTGTAGTAGTGAGAGAAAGCATGTGTGCTTAGGAAAACAGAATTTACAGTATGTGTACGACAATGTATGAACAAGAATGCCATCTAGTTTTGAATAAAAAATACATGGCCTCACAATTCAAGGCTGGTTCATATGGATCATCTATACCTATAAGACCTGCAAATTAATGTGAAAGTTATTAAAAAAATAGAATTTTTTTTTTTTTTTGGTGGTAGAAGTCAGTTGCTTATTCAAACTACTAGAAAGTGCACGTAGCTATTATGTTATTTCATAAATCTATGAAATCTCCCCATATTAGAACATTTAATAGATGCTAAAATAGAATGAGCTATAGCACCAATACATAATATACAGTTACTACTTAATGCTAGCGATTTATTTGAAAATTCCATTAAATTTCCTCGTATAAGAAAAATTATTTTGATACTCTAATATCAAAAGTTTTCCATCTTTCGTTGTTTGGATCTTATTATCCAAAGGGTGGAGCGATTGTAAACTCATCCTTATCTTAATATTCATTGAGAAGCCTAGTGACCACCATTTTTGGTGTGGATCCTACCCTAACTTTATGGTATGAAGTTGTCGGTCGGATTAGAGAATTTAGAGTGCAACTTATGCATTGGATGGAGAAACAGAGCAAACATATAGCTGTATGTGGGTCTTGAGAATCTCTTGTCTTTTTAAATTGGTAAATCTTTTTGGAATGACTTCTTATTATTATATAGCAGCCCCACCTAGTTGATTTGGATTTGGTTCACTATTTTGGACAAGTGTCTCTCCACAGTAGAGAAGAGATGATAAATAAATAATTTGCTAAAACTATCCCTACTTTCCAAGACAAAAATCAATATTCTAAACCATGTCACATTTAATTTCAGTGCCTCATAAACAATTTTTGTAAAAGTAAATTTGTGTCATTGGAAACATCCACTGTTAGAAAGAGCCAATTACAAGTAGTAATAAGAGCTCTATCAAGAAATTGCAGTGAAGGGTTGTGCAAAGGCAATAAAGAGCACAACACCAGTGATATATCACCGATCCTTGGTCAACCCTTGTTTGCTTGGTGTAGTATGCTGGAAATCTTGGTTGCTTGGTGTGGTTTTTGGCAGAGAGAGAGAGAGAGAGAGAGAGAGAGAGAGAGAGAGAGAGAGGACAATGGTGATGGAAGCAAGGTGCAAAAGGGGTCTTGAGAGGAAATTTGATGAGAGTTAAGAAATCTGCCCTAATGATGAACTGGGAAGCAGGGAATGAGAAAGAGAACTAAGGAGGGGAGTCGATGAGTCGCAGGCTTAGTACTTAAGGAGTTAAAGGGTATGACTGGTGAATGGAAACTTTTAGGGTTGAAGACTTGGAGAGTCCGTGGAGACTTGGAGTCAAATTAGGGTTGAATTTTTTTCTTTTCTTTTTGGGTAGAGATGTAGAGTTGGAAAAGGTATTTAATTGATTAATTACCCTCTTTTCTTTCTTTCTTTTAGTCCTACCGTCCAAAATAAACCACTAAATTTTGGCCTTCCAATGAGTATGTTAATTTCTAAAATAAAATAAAATATTAGTGTATCAAATACTTCTATATGTTATATATTAAATGATGGAAAGTGCAGAAACTACCATTAGTGCGAGGCACTAAATGTGGTCATGAGCTAGTGGCCTAGTAATAATCATCCACTTAGTTCAAATGCTTGTAGTTGCTATGCAAAGAATAGAAAATCTTCTGAGCTGTTAGATTTATATCATGAGATGATAGCCCAAACCCAAAGTGTTGCTCCAAATTCAGTGACTATAGTTAGGCGTTTGAGGCATTAGTTATTTCGTGACGATGGTTTTGGCCTGGCTACTGCTGCAGTGGCCGTGGAGAGAGCTGGGAAGCTGGTATTGGGCCCTTCCTGCAAATTTCTTAGAGCTTCAAAGAGAGAAGCCTTGTGGCCATGATTGGTTCCTCTGCTAAATGTTGTCGATTGGATTGGTATCAACGTCCCAGTAGAAGAAGAAGGGAGGATAAATGGGTATGAACAATCCACATACCTGTAGTCGCTAGAGGGGGTTCGCAGCCGCCGTAGATTCCGTCGCCGGAAGGGAGAGTGAGATAGGTTTGTTTCTTCCATTGATTTGGAGACTAAAACTAATGAGGGTAATTTCGGTACTCCATTATTTTTAAGGACAAAATGGTATTTAGGAATAAAATGAACTGCTGATGTCAGCATTCTAGGTATATTTTGTAACACTAACTGACGACAAGGGGTCCAAGTCTAATTTGGTGAAAGAGAGGGGGTGTTTCTATAATACTAGCATTCTCTAGGGGGTGGCGTTGTAAATTACCCAAAAATTAATTAGTTGGGAATGAAACAGTTTGCCTTAGAACCACTAGTGAAGTTCCTCCTCTTGATAATAGCTTTTCAACAATTGAGCAATGCAAGGTATCGATCTCTTCAACTCCTTGAATGAATTGGAATCTCCAATACTACTTTCTCTCTCTATTTAGGGTTAGGGTTTCACAAACCCTTTCTCTCAAGTACACAAGTAAGGAGAGGGAGGGAGAAGACAAGCAATTAGGGAGGGAGAGCCAAAACTGTGTGTGTCGTCTCCCCCTTTTACTTGCTTTAATAAAGTAATCCCTAAGTTAGGGATTGGTTGCCTTGTTTGATTAGGATGTGACTTTCCTTGTGTGTGTGTACAAGATATCTAATTCCAAGATTACTACTAAATAGTGAAAAGGTAGAATCATAAAGGGATTCTATCTTTACTATTATGAGTGACAATATAATCCAATTATATTTTATCCACTTTCATAAAAAAAGATAATTGACCATTTTATATTCTCAATTTTTGCCATGCATAATTAAACCCTTTAATTTGCATATAAGACCCTCCACTTTTTCAATATCACATAATGAGCTACATGGCATGTAATTTAATATTGCCTAACCCCAACTAATTGTACATGTTTGTTTCAGAGATTCTATGATCGTGATCGAAAAATATCAGAAAATAATTTCATATCAGACAATAATTTCATAAACAATTTACAAAAATGACACTGGTACCAGATTTTTGTCCGATCAAGTACAAACATTCTCTTTCCTTGATATTCCCCAATTAAGGGCAGTGGATCCCATGTTGATGATCTCTTTCATCAACAATATGGGACCACATGTCCAGCGTACTGATATATAGTCAATTGGACGTCAACTATTGGTTTACCAAAATACGTGATACAACACTGCAAAAAATAGGATCTCTCAGGTCAAAGGTAAAGTGACGGATACGAATCTCATCCTCACACAACTGACTGTAATACAAGTGAGATTCTTACCAAATTATTTTTTATACACACACAGTATGTGTACTTACATTTATGTATTTGGATTAGATCCCTGGTGACATACAATGTAACAACCAAATCAACAGGATGTCCGGTCCTATCCCTAGCGAAGAATAATTTTGGGTGAAAACCCATGAAACAACTTACAAGCCCAATAAATAAATGTCATGCATAAATGAAAATAACAATTTTATTAATAAACCAGATTTGATGGACATACATATCCAACAAAAGCTAGCCACTCATGATTTATTTTCATAATAAAGTGAGTGGAACACACACGGTTTCTATTCCAAACCCCCTCTCTCACCCTTGTTGCCCCTTTAGCTCCATTTCTTAGGGAAGCTCTAATAGTCATTTGTTTGACGATTAGTACATAAAACATGGGATTGGGTTTTCCACAATGCCAGCGTGGGGAGAAATTTACACGCCACATTAATGGCAGTGTAGAGAATGGCATAACCCACATTGGATGCACATGTGTCAAAAAGGAGAGAAGATATCAATGTGGGACCCACATCTTATGTGAGAAAAAACATGCTGGAACCTACACTCCACATTTTGAATATCTAGTTCTCTCAAGATAAACATAATATTAAAACTAAGAGCAAATTTCACTCCCCTCCCCTGAATGTTTCATTTATTACACTCTCATAGGGGTGTCAATTTGTGGCCCGAACCGACTAAACCAATCGGGACCGACCGTTTATAGATTGGGCCGGCCCGGACCGTTTGTTAAACGTGTTGGGCTTGAGCCCGGCCCGTTTATAAACGGTCGGTCTTGGTTTTGCTACTTGGACCGTCGGGCGCCCGACCTAGACCGACCGTTTAACACCCGACCGGGACCGGCCTATTGTGCACCGGCCTAGCCCGACCCTTTAATGATTGTAGAATACCTATTTTACCCCTAAATTAAAAAGTAAAAACTAAAAAGTAAAAACATGTTCACATTTTAAATAATGGTTATATTTGGTATCATTTATTAATTAATTGTCATTTTTTTGGGCTTGCATGAGTGGGCCGGAATATAAGAGCACATTTTAAAGAAAAACCGGTTAAAATCCGTTTAACATTAAACATGTCCGTAGCCCGGTTAAAGCCCGACTAAAGCCCGATTAAGGTGGCCTGATTATAGCCCGAGGCCGACCGACCGAATATAAAGCGTACCATGCCCTCAATAACTAAGCCCGATTAGTTAAATGGGCGGACACGGTGTAGCCTTTGAAAGTCTTCAAGCCCAATTAAGCCCGACCGAAACCGAACTGGCCCGACCGGTTGACACCCCTACACTCTCATCCATTGTGAAGCTTAAAATTACAATCGTACCCTATAGTGTTAACACTGTTAGAGTTATCTGTTAAAAGTCATTTTTATCCCATCCCCTTTGTGTAAATAATAAAGAAAAGACAAGAGAAACCCAGTCTGCCTTCAACTAAGTGGTAATTAGAAGGAACCCTCTAACTAGAGAATCCCAGTCGATAGGGAGCTGGGTGCTTCTCTTTCTTAACCTCCCGTGTGCAGTCTGAACAGAGTTGAGATACCATTTAAAGGGTGAAGTGTCATAATGATGGAAACAAAATGGGCAACTATTACCTGGTATGATCCGACCGATGATGTTAGGGTTGTGGGAGCACTTGTACTTGTAGTTGTGGGCCTTGTGGCTCATTATCTCCCTTGGAGTTGATGAAGTGAAAGATGCGCTTTAGGAAGGAGAAAGAGAAGGAGAAGGCTTTCTGCGATGATGAGACGAGATGGAGTGGAAGAAGGAGAGAGAGGAGATACCTTTCGTTTCTTCGTTTAAGCACGATTGGTGTTTGCGAATATGAAGCAACCAAGATAGACGATGAGGAAGAGGAGAGAGAGGTACCCATTAAAGAAGGAACGGGCGTCCGCCATTGCTACCAGAGTTTATGATCGGCAAAGGCAATTAGAAGGAAATGGAGTGAATGAAGAAGGGAAGAAGACATGAATGATGAAAGAAGAAAAGGGAAGACTGTAAAGAAGAAGATGGGTGGGGACATGGAAGAATGTTGAGAAGAGTAGGTGATGAGAAGCCGGACAGTGAACTTCACAGCGTTTACTCATTGGCCGATTGCAAGTCGGTCGCTTTTGATCACAATATTAAGAGAAAACAAAATCGTGAAGTATCCGACACCCACAAAACCGAATAAAGAATTGATATAGAGAAAATACCAATCGAACTTCAGTAACCTGGTACCACTCTGATGGTAAGTTACCTGGTACCATTCTGATGCCTTCAACAGAGAAGAGGAAAGGAGCAGGGATTGATCCCCGCTATTCCGCTGAAATCCTCTAGTGACGGAGACGGAGACGGAGACAGGAACAGAGAAGAAGGGGGCGTGATGCCTCGCGCTAAGGTTTGGCCGCCAGTGAAATCCTCCAATGGATGAGAAGTTTTTTTCAAGGAAGAAGATGAAGCTAATGGTGAGGGCAATGTTGTAATCTCCATCACTGTTAGTTAAAACGGGAACGGCAAAAAAACAGAAATGTATGGTACGGGTTTTAAATAGATAAAAATGATGAACAGTACGGTCAAAAAAAGTGTCAAAAAAATAGGGAACGGTAAACGGATGAAAACGAATGGTACGAGTATATAAACGTGTAGTTTTCAAAAAAACGAAACTAAAAAAACGGTAGTATACTCATGCAATTTGAAAGATTATTACATGTATACATGCATCTAATGTTCCAAAAGCTCTGGGAGTCCCAAGATAAAATAGCCCAATGGACTACAAGAAAATGAGATGTTGCTAGTTTTAGATTCTCCTTACTCAGTGGGCTATAAGAAGATGAGATTTTTTTCCTATAGATAGTATGGAAGTTAAAAACAAAAAACCAAGTACCATATTGTCTTCACTTTTCACTTTTACTAATAGTTTTTTTTTTTTTTAAATAAAATTCCTATTCTACCCTTAAAAAATGGATTCTTTTGTCGTTTCCATTTTTTTCCGTATTGTATAATAGCATACAGAAAAACGCATTTTAAACGGAAAAAAAAGGCAACTGCGTTTTAAATGCGTTTAAAACACGTTTTAACTAACAGTGATCTCCATTCAACTACGGGTATTTTGGGATTTAAAGTGTAATTATACATCATGTGTCATCACTTAACGGTGTCAAGGTACGATTGATAGAATCTACACCATCAGAGGGATTTGATTGTAATTTTAAACTTCACAAGGATGGGGAGTGAAATTTCCTCTAAAAATAACGAGAAGTCAAGTACATGCTCTCTTTTTTTTTTTCTTGTAGTATTAAGAGAAAAATAACGAGAAGTCCACATACATGCTCTCTTTTTGTTTATTCGTTTTTTATTTTCTCTTGAGGGGGCCTTATCCTTTCTCGACACAATTGACACTCAAATTTTGTTCTGGAGTAGTGTCAATCAATCTGGTTCTGTTATTTTGGCTGAGTCTAGTCAATTCATCCATTTTGGGCTGATTTTTGACACCCCTAGTAGAAATAAACCAAACAAAGAGTAAATGTGTGGCACTCAACAAAGCAATCAAGGAATGAAGACAAATCTTCAATGCATTGGTATCTCTCTTGTAATTATGTGACTCATTTGAGATTAATAATAGTAGCCAAAGTTGTTAAAGGTATAATGCTTCTGATTTTTTAAACATATGGTGACAGAGAAGAGAGAAAGGTAGAGTGGTTTAGATAATGGGATCTTTCCTACTCCTTTGGGTTGCTTTCATAAATCTTATTGACAAAGAAAGAAAACAAGCAATATATATTTATATATACACTAGCAAAAACACACATGCAAATACATGTGGCGAAACATTTTTTTTTTTAGTATGTGTATTTGTGTGAATAAGAAATGTATGTTCATTGTATTTTTAGTTATTTATTTTAGCCTGTAATCTAAATTATTTTCCAAGTATTCAACAACTCTTGCAAATCTGAATGTTATAATTTTTTTCTCGTAATTCGTGTAAACAATTTATTCCTCAATATATATGCTCATCCTTTATAAGCAACTATTTTAGAGCATATTTGAGATAAGTATATGGTCAAGTAAGGATGCAAAAAACAAACAAAAAAAATGTTTCTTTATTGTCTTTGATTTTCAAGTAATGATAGAGAATTAGTTTCTAATTAGGAGTCTTGGTATGGTATACAAGAAGGAAAGTATTACCACTGGAAGGTTAGTTTCCATGTTTGCATATTCATATAACAAAAGCATTAATTTGTTCAGGAGTATTAATGGTTCTGCTACACTTCTTTTAGATGGAAAAAAACATATACATTGATGGGTTAAGAGAATATACTAAATAGATGGCCCTAATTAATCATTTCTACTTTTTTTGAGAGTTTTTTTTTTTTTCCCTTAAGATTTTTAGAGGAGATTCGATGGAACCAATGTTGGTTTCATTTAGAGATATTTTCTTAGGTTCATTTTATTTTATTTTATTTATTTATTTTTGCTAACAACGGGTATCCAAGCCTTTGGCCTGACTAGTCTCGCGGGTGCATACTGACCCCACAACAGCATGGACCGGGTCATACCGGGGTTTAATGAGAACCATTCAACTTTCACTGAAAGCAGTGAAAAGCACTAAACACCCCCGTGTGAGTGGCCCAAGGTGTGCCTAGTGGGATTCGAACTTAGGATGTCTAAGTTTACAGTTCGTATCAAGTTCGTTGCTCACCTTGGGTTTTTTTTCTTAAGGTTTTAATGTAGTCGATTATTCCCAGTAATAGATAATAGAATTCCTAAAAATAATATGTGAATGAGTTTTGCTTGACGCACAATGTGGTAGTCCTAGTAATAGATAGTAGAGTTCCTAGGAATTATATATGTGAATGAGTTTTGCTTGGTCCATGTTTTAAAGGGAGCTCAACAACTAACACTCCAAGCTCGACCAGTAATATTCTTAAGTCCTTGTTCCAAAAATCTTTTGATTATAGGGACCAACCCATTCGGTTCCATTTGTAAATGAGAATATAGTTCATAACTGCCACAAGGTAATTCCACAATGATGGCAGCCACAATTGGTGTTCCGAGTATATTAAAAGGCAAATTCATTTGAACATATCTCCAAAGTATAGGCATATTGTAGTAGCACCGCAGATGAAAGAAGGAATAATTGCAAGAAAGCTATCCTAATCATTAAACTCACCGGATTAGAGGTAAATATATCAAGACACATTGGGAATCTATATGTGTCCAAAATATATAATAAATGGAAAAAAAAGATAGATATCTTGTACCTGAATAGAGTATTCTGTTACACATATAGTGAATGAAAATATATATATATATATATATATATATTAGCAATCCTTGAGATCCATAAATTATTAAGAAGAAAATATATGTATTTTTTCACCAAATATATACCATAGCATACAAGGATAAAAAATGAAAAAGGCTCTTGAAGAACCAAATATCAATAGAAAGGCTCTGAAATAAAGTCATAAAGACGAAAAGCATGAGCATAGAACATTATACTTCAGTAGAAGGAGAAAAATAGTTGTCTATACATACAACATGACCACTGGTTATCCATTAACCCTTCCCAATAGAATTATACATATACAGGCATAGCAAGCAGTGGATATTATCTCCATACAATGCACCCAAAAAGAGGATCAACATATGACAAATCAACATGCAATAACAAAATTTTTAATAAAAATCACCACGATTATAAAGCAAATTGACAAAACAAGAATAGTCCTTACATATATTTTAAAGGAGCACAACTCAATAAATTAACCATCCAAAAAACTGAACTACTAAGCAATGAAAATCAAGGTGAAAAAAAAAAAGTAGTTCGGAAGATAATAATGTCTCATGATTAACTTGCATCAATTTGCTTATTTTAAGCAACATTTTATAAGTCATTCGCAGCAACACCCAATCCGAATTCTACCATCAGAGTGACTTGTGGTTTGTGGTGAGGAACCCATAAACAAGCCATGTATTCATCAGATTCAGCAGTAGTGAAAGCAATTTGTCCAGACTCCAAAAGATTCCTAAAGGATCATTGTTGCTATAAAAGGAAGTAACCTGACAACTCGATTACCACACTCATCATAGTTACATAGTTTTTTTGGCCAAGAACAATTATCATGGCTTGGAAGATTCAGCCATAATTTGTTCAAGCTCAAGTTGTTAGGTTAAAAATAATATATATATTGGAGAGTTTTTTAGGGTTGTTTGTAGAGGAATGTATTGAGGAAGATAAGTTCCGTGGAGGCTTCCTATTGTGAGATGTAATTATCGACAAATCATGTAAGCCAATGAGAATGTGAGAATAAGAAAATCCTTCCTACACCTAAGTTGTTCCTTTGCTGCATTTGAGTAACATAGGGGGGGGGGGAGTTAGTAAGAAATGAGTGAGCATCAAAGAGTAGAGTTGGGACATCAAAGAATACGACAAGTACCAAACCCACCTGAGAGATCGGTGAGGTGTACCCACCAAGAGTACGGTAAGTACCAAGGTGTTTGAGAGATCGGTGATGATATACAAACTTTAATCCCACATCGCCTAAGGGGAGATTACTAGGCTAGTTGATAACCTCTAGCCTCCTTAACATGGCACAATAAGTTTTAAAACCTTGAGGCCTATGGGCCAAAGAAGACAATATTGTACTAAGGTTAATGGGACCGAGTCATTACAGATGGTATCTAAGCAGACCCTGACAATGTGTGGGGCCACAGCGGGGACACTGTGCCGAAAGGGGAAAGATTGTGACACTCGGGAATACGACAAATACTAGATCCGCCTGGGAGATCAGTGAGCTATCCCCACCAAGAATACGACAAGTACCAAGGTGTTTAGGAGATTGGTGATGGTGTGTAAAATTTAGTCCCACATCACCTAAGGAGAAATTACTGGGGTAGTTGAGCCCATGGGCCAAAGAGGACAACATTGTGCCAAAGTTAATAGGGCCGGGATATCACAAGAGTGGAGGTCATTATCTTTAGAAAACAAGTAGAAGAGGGACATGAAGGCACCATTTGATAATGTTTCTACTGCATCTGTGTCTAGAGACAACAGAAACGAATTTTCACGTTTCCAGAAATAAAAGTGAATTTTTTGGTATTTGAAAAACCTATTTCTCGAAACGTTTTTTGCAGACATAATGCCACTAAAAAACCCAATATTAGATGCCCAGAAGGGAGAGAGAGTTTAGTTGCCTCTTTCTAGGTTTATATAGTTGAGAGATTTATCGGGCACAACAGCCTTTTTTCTCTCAAATTTGTCTTTAAAAATGACGAAACAAGTCGGACTTGTTTCGTCCAAGTCGTTTCTAAAATTATAAATAGGTATAAATTTTGATTTATGTTTCTAGAAACGAGTGAAACAGAACAACTTTATCAAATGCTTTTTCAGTTGTTTCTCCGTTTCTGGGAACAAGAAAACGTAGAACCGACAGAAACGGAACGTTGTCAAACGGTGCCTAAGTTTCTTTGTTTTAGGTTCTAGTAACAATACCAAAGTAAGGTTTAGTTTTAGACGAAGCTCTTATATATATATATATATATTTTTGGGAGGTAAAAATGGTTTTACAAGTGGTGCATACTGTATACAGTGAAAACCAACACATACCAATAAAATACTCAACATAAGAGAGACAATTCTTATATTATCTTTTTCAGCACTATCAGATGATGGAAGAAATTTCAAATTTATGAACCAATTCATTGGACCAGGAGAAATGGTATCAAATTAATCATTATATCAATGGGAGCATGTTGACAAGTAAACAAATGGTCAGAAGAAGAAATTGTCCAAACTAATGGAAATATGGTTGGCCGTCAAAAGTAAAAACATCAACTATAAACTTGTAGTGAGCTAGGATCTGATATGAAATAAAATCAAAATGTAGAATGCATCCCTGTTTTTTAATTGAAGACCATTTAAGATTAGGCGAATGAAACAATTGGAGAAGCTATGGTGCTTCACCCTTCAATATAGATCCAAAGTTAGAAAACTTTCAATGGGCCATTCAAACCCCAACGGATGGCTGTCAAGGCAATGCCTAGGCGCAAGACATGTCTTGATGCCAAAGTGACCAAGTGCCTTATATGGCACTTGCTTTGGAAACCTTCACCTCACCTATGCTCCCCTTGCTACCATGACAACTATGCTCCAATATGATGTCCAAATTGTAATTAAATAAGCACAGATGGTCCTTGAATTAAACCTTTATACCTCATGGCAGCCCTTATACCTCATAGAAGCATACTTCAAGCGTTGAGAATTAATATATGAAAGGTTATAGGGATTAATAATTTAAACAATTATAAAAAAAAATGCCAAATAAAAGAAAAACTCATTGAATAGGAATTAATATCTTGTTCTAAACGTGGAAGTGTTTAGAGGAATAAAGATATCGCACCCTCAAATTTGTGTCATATAAGATGTGTAACTTTATTTGCAACCAGTGGCTTGTTTCTGTGCACCTATCAATGCATAGCATTTTCTGATAACCAAAGAAGAGAAAAAAGAGTAAAATTAATAGCTCTTGTCACAATAGAATCACCAACTTTATTTTCTTTGGAGAGTTTACATCTTGGGAAAAGGCTGGACATGCTAGCGGATTACCGAGGAATAAGGAATGCTAGCATTTAGTGACCGTTAGATGATAATCTTGCATAACCTGCCCAACCCTGCTGCTCTACGGTACCTCTCCCTCTCCCTTCCTCTCCATCTCTGTCGCCCCCTCCCTTCACAAATTCTGTCGATCCCTTCTCACAACCCTCTGCATCTTCTCTCACCGGGCTCCCAAACCTCTCTTCACGCTCACTTCCTCATCTTTCTCGTCAGTATTCTCCCCTCTCCTTCCACAAAAACTCTACAATTCTGCCTTGCCCTGGCCTACCACACCCTCCCCTTCTCTTCCTCCATTGCTCCATCTTTATACATCCCCAGCTACCTATCTCTGCATCTCCCATTTCACAAACTCAAAAACCAATACCTATTGCGTTCTCAGTCTGCCTCTCTCTCGCTTTCTTCTCCTCTTTCTCTCTCTACTTTGTGTTAAATGTTAACGATTCACTAACATAGATGATCTCTGATAGGAATGATTGATTGGATCCTCCAAACAGAAACACATACTCAGACAACAAGAAGCAATCAAGCGAATGCCCTTTGATGAGTTGGTCAGAAAGAACCCAGGAACTGCCATTAAACAGATCTTCAATACAACTTTGCTCAAATATAGATTTTTTTTTTTTTTTCAAACGCACATGGGTTCTTCTCTTTGTGATGTTTGTTCTCCCCCATATTTGAAATTCCCTTTTTGATTCACATTCTTCCTCTTCCCTTTCTCATATACTAATTTTTTCTTTGCCATGGTTGGGCTTTGATTCATTAAGCCAAAATATTTCTGTTGTGGCAGAGAGAGAGAGAGAGAGAGAGAGAGAGAGAGATAATTGCAGGGGAGCTGGGAGAAAGAAAGAGGGGGAGAGAAAACATGTAGCAGAAGTGGATTGAAGGTTTGGATCTTTTCTTCTTAATCCAACGGTTTAATTTAAGTTAATGAAATCCCATGGCTAAAATCCTTCTGGGATATAAGATTCCAAGGTACCCGCTAGCATGCCTATCCTTTTCCCTTACATCTTTCATTAACTCTTGAGATCATATGAAGAAAGAAGGTAGATATATTAAGTTGCCTGATAAGAAAAGAAGTTGTGAAAATGGTATACCATAATATCTTCCTGATTTTCCTTTGGTATCCTGTCAAGCATAGGCAGTGGATTACTAGATTGAGGTTTGAGGAAATAGAGGGACTAAGAAATAAATGCAAACAATGATTTATGAAGCAACTGAGCTTATGTTAAGTCTCACATTGAAAACTTGTAAAAGTTTCTTAAGATATATATATATATATATATATATACATTCTAGTAAAATTTGTAGGTGCAAATGCGCGTGTGAACATTTGTTCAATGATGCAAAGTTTAG
Source organism: Macadamia integrifolia (assembly GCF_013358625.1). Lineage (NCBI taxonomy): Eukaryota > Viridiplantae > Streptophyta > Magnoliopsida > Proteales > Proteaceae > Macadamia > Macadamia integrifolia. The sequence continues at coordinate 15,150 of NW_024869146.1, forward strand.
AATAACCCCTGAAACTGCCTATAAAGTTAGGAAAACATTAAACAAAATCTTTTGAAAATTGTTGGAAGCTTTAATCAAGCATATTAGGCAATTTAGAATGTCATTATAAGGTGCAACATGATATGGCAGTTATTGCTATTTTAGTTTTCTTAATTTTTTAATATTGTATACAGAATTGGGACCCACCATTTGGTGATCCCATTTCAAAGTTTGGATTTGTAAAACTTCAGTGTGAGCATTTGATTGTCCACCATATGATCTATAATTTATTTATAAAGTTTCATTGAACTTTCCTAATAAAAGATCGGAGATTAAATAGAATTAAACTGATCATGGTAGAAACACTATTTACACTAAATAAAATACTCAGAGTAGTGTAGGATAAACTGATAAGAAAGTTACTGCTACAGTTTATTCCCCTCCCCCATAGGAGGGGAAAAAAAAAAGAAGAAAAACCTTACTGATACAACTGAAGTGATCGAATAATTGGAATTTAAGCAGTTTTTATTTTTATTTTACTTTTTTTAAAGGAAGCTGTCACATGAACAGTGTGTTAGTTTTCCTACCAATGGCACAATGAAAAGACAACAGAGATAAGAAGCCTGAGACTCAATGATGGTCAGCAACATATTAAAATTCAGTGCATGGAGATACTACAGAACTAATTGAATGTATGGTGACAGAAATTCGGTCCAAAAGGAAAGTCAGCGTAATGTTTTTTTTTTAAATCAAAGAAAAGAGTCATATATTAATAAGAGAAAGATTATGTTCCAGTGGTAATAGAAGGGCTGCCGCCCCTGATAGTCAGATTCCTTACTAGTACCATAGCTGGGTTAGTGATATCTTTATATACAAAATTGATGGAAGTAAATGAAATCGGATAAAGCTAGAGAGGCTCACAAGTAGGTTTTGTTAGTGATTCTAAATCCTAGAATCATTTGAATGACCTACAGTGTATAGAATATAAGAATGAATAATGGAAAGAAATAGATTACATACCCGTTGAGCGTGAATAAAGTCCCTAAATCAAGGTTGACGATTGTACCACGAACTATGATGAAGAACCACACAATATAGGTCTTTCTACTGAGATCTTCTACATCCTCTTACTATGGGATCTTCTCTCTGTCTACACTAGCTCTGTGAGAAAGTAGTGCTCCCAAAATATTATAATGAAAAGTAATAGCTGCAGGGACCGTCAGTATTCTATATATAATAGAATCCCTAAACCATATTCCATTCCCACAATAGAATAGGGTTAGAAGTTTCCTAATTAGAGTGGTCTTTATTCTCTTGGACCCAATAGGTCAATCAATATCAGTTAAGCCCACATAAGAGTCCTAACAATCTCCCACTTGGGCTACACTGATACTAATGTCTTCCCATTGACATCTGGCCAAATAATCTCAAGATTGAATACCACTCAAAACAAACTTTGATCCAATCAATAATCTCTATTGTTGAACAATAGTAGAAAATACACCTCAATATATGATATATAACTATCTAATATTACAAACAACATAAAATTATCAATTCAAATCGCCTGGAAACATAAATATAAGGAATTATATCATAACTGTGATCACATAAGATATATCGTTCATTATAGGTCTGTTCCTGATCTAAAGATCAGCCTACCTTGAAAACCTCACAGGTAGAGAACTTTGATATTAATCAATACTTAGGCAAAGCGTCATTTTCTTGTATTAATATCTCACTTTGGCATACAGCCTATGGTTAACAACCACCTCCATGGATTTAGGCTAAATACCACCATAAATCACGAAACTTAGCTAAACACTGCCATTAACTATGACATGTCAAAGTAAACCACAATAACCATACAATAATATAATGAGAGAGAATATAACTGAACACTATACTAGAAAGTAAACATCCTTAATATAGATTGTGCTCATAATGTATGATCTAACAAAATAATGCTTATTACAATACCACTATGGATAAGTCAACTCCCACTAAACAAGCATATCAAAAGATTCTATCACACCCATGTTAGAAACATGAGTCTTAAAAATTCCCAGTGGAAGAGCTTTGGTTAGAGGATCAGCAACCATCTCTTCAGTTATAATATGCTCAATAACGATCTCCCCAACGTTGATCTTCTCGCGAACCAGAAGATATTTAATCTCAATGTGTTTGGAGCTGCTAGATCTCTTGTTATTCTTTGTAAAGAAAACAGCAGAAATATTGTCACACCACAAATGCAAAGGCTTAAAGATGGAATCTGCAACCTTCAGTTCAGATATGAAATTCCTCAGCCACACTGCTTGCTTGGTAGCTTCATAAAGTGCCACAAACTCAACTCGTATAGTGGATGAAGCTAAAATAGTTTGTTTGGCACTCTTTCAATAAATAGCTCATCCTCCCAATACAAAAATGTATCCAGAGGTAGACTTTCTATCATCAGTACACCCACTGAAGTCCGAGTAAGAATACCCCACAACTTCAAATTTTTCTGATTTACTGAACACTAGCTTGAAGTCCTTTGTCCGATGTAGATAGCGCATAACCTTCTTAGCTACAGTCCAATGAGCCAGACCAACATTAGATTGAAACCTTCCAAGTACACTAATTGCAAATGCAATGTCAAGGCGAGTACAAACTTGTGCATACATCAAACTTCTAACGGCAGAGGCATAAGGCTTGTAATTCATTGAACTCCTCTCACTATCATTCTTTGGACATTGTTGCTTGTTCAACTTGTCTCCTTTACTGATGGGTACTTCACCACCAGAACATTTAGACATGTTAAACCTCTTTAAAACTTTATCAAGATATGTCTGTTGTGATAGCCCAAGTAACCCCCGCAACCTATTACAACTAATCTCGATTTCAAGCACATAACTAGCTTCACCCATGTCCTTCATTTCAAAGTTTTCTGAAAGAAAACCCTTGGTCTCCATCAATAAGGTTTTGTTGCTGCTAGCCAACAGAATGTCATCCACATAGAGCACAAGAAAGATGAAACTACTCCACTGAGTTTCAGATATATGCACTGATTGATTGGATTCTCTACAAAACCAAAAGAAGTCACAACTCGATCAAATTTCACGTATCATTATCGAAATGCTTGCTTTAACCCATAAAGAGACTTTTTCAATATACAAACAAAGTCCTCTTTACCCTTTTTCTCAAAACCTTTAGGTTGTCTCATGTACACCTGCTCTAACAGCTCTCCATTCAGAAAGGTTGTTTTCACATCCATCTGATGTAACTCTAAGTCAAAATGGGTAACAATGGCCATGATAATTCTGAATGAGTCCTTTGATGAGACAGGTAAGAAGGTTTTCTTGTAATCTATCCTCTCTCGCTGAGTAAAACTCTTTGCCACGAGTCTAGCTTTATAGCGTTCTACTCTACCTTGAGAATCTGTCTTGGTTTTGAAAACCCACTTAGATGCAATAGCCTTACAATCCTTTGGAATTTGCACTAATTCCCATACTCCATTGTTGCTAATGGATAACAGTTCTTCCTTTATTGTTTCTACCCATTTGTCTAAATGCTTATGATCAACTGCCTGAAGAAAAGTAATAGGGTCTTCTTCTTGTCTTATGTCAAACTCACACTCATTCAAACATCAGAGTGCAGAGAAGGCTTGTGCACTTTAGCAGACCTCCTTATAGGTTCAGGTGGAAGACTGCCAATATTAGCGGTATCAGGAGGTGATGGTGGGTCTGTAAAAGCAATATCTGTCCCAACTTACAAATCATATTCAATTGGAGTTTGAGTGACTATATCATCAGACAGGATGGGATTGAGATCAAGAAGTGAATTTCTTAACTCAACAGGTGCTATCTCAGGGGTGTCATACTGTCACACCCCGTTCACACTGAACCGGAGCGGTGACCGAGTTAATACCGGTTAACCCAAACCTGCCAGGATCATCAGATACTGTATTCCACCACAGCATACGCACACTAACATAAGTTCATCAGATCAGTGGAAGACTAAGTTTTACCTGTGAATAAATCCCATATACTTGATACCCGAATTGTGATACAATAATTATATACATTTGAGCCCGAAGGCATGATATATACACAAAAAGAATAAAATTTAAATATCAAGTATATACAGGAAATCATCAAAACCATCAGAATACACAGCTCGGCTCGGTATCAAGGCTGGAGCTCAGCTCGGCATCAAGGGTTGTGCCCAGCTCGGCATCACAT
>NW_024869146.1:19368-30001 GCF_013358625.1 Macadamia integrifolia
GTAAAGACAATGCCGTCCACCGGCTCTCAACAGAAATGTAAATGACTGAAAATAAAGGTGCTGACTCCAGTAATTTAAAAGCAGTACGATTGGCCCTCTTGAATGTACCACCGAGGTTGCCGACTGTCCTACATGACTCATCGGGCGTAATACCTAACCGCCACAGTGTCCGACAACCGCGACCCCTGCTTCCCCCCAAATGGTAACCCAACACCTTTAACCCCTGTTGGGAAGGGTTGTAGCACGGGATGGTGAGAATCCTAATACCGCATGCTCCTATATGACAATAGTACGATTGCATAGTGCCACCGTGTCCCATTCCACGGGCCACCAATGCATTCGTTTCCAAGCCGACTACGGCATCTAGTCTATCAATGCATTATGCACCGTGATGTCTACATTCAACATATAAACATCTCATTCAATTGGCATTTGAAAAGTAAACATAGCACATATGCACATCGATGGGTGGAATGACTAATCTACATAGCATATTCATGATGACATGACTAGATTAGATATAATTAATGAATGCCAAACAATTGCCTTGAAACAAGGCCAAAAGTCCTCTCTCCACTTACTTGTAGCGTACAAGGATTCCCGTTCGGTACGGGTGAGATCCGGTGCGAATCGGGTCGGATTTGGTGAACCTAACATAATTGAGCGAGGTTAGTACTTCACCATTTTAGGATCAAAATTAATGAAATCCGATGTCAAAATCGTGTTTAGAATGTCAAAAGAAGGTCACACGTCCGATTTGGGTTCGATCGGACACAAGAATCACCTTCGGGGCCACACGGGTGGGTCAGACAGGTGGGTAGTCTGGCCCACCAGTATACCCACCAGTTGGGACCGGCGGGTAGGGGCCCGCCAGTAGTATCCACCGATTGTACCCACCGGTTGGGGCCAGGGGCCCTTGCTAGGACCGGTAGGTAGGGGCCCGCCGGTTGGGCCCGCCGGTTGTACCCGCCGGTTGGGCCCGAAGGCCCCCTGCCTTCTTAGGTGGGTACCCACAGGCGGGTAGGGGCCCACCGGTTGTACCCACCGGTCTTGGCGGAAAACACCCTGTTTCTTCCCAACTTTTTCCCTTCTTTTGGGGATTCAAATGGGGCTTTTCCCCACCCATTCTTCACACCTTCAAGGTCCTATAGGATGGTTCTAACCTAGATCTAGGTTAGATTCAAGTGAGGGAAAACCATCTTACCTTCTTTGCTCAAGAACGACTTCAAACCCTCCAATCACTTCAAACCCACAATGTTCCTTCCACCGTGTCAATATCTCTTCAAATCCTTCAAGATCAACACATAAATCATCTATTAAACCTTAGATTCATCATTTCAAAGGAGATTTACAAGATCTCAAGAAACCATACTCGAATCAAGGGTTTTAAAGCTTGGGTATGGTGAATGTTCACAAAACCCAACTTTCTTACCTCCAACTGTAGATCTAAAGTTGAAGATCACTTCCCCAGCACCGGAATGGGAAGATTGAGCTTCGGCGCCGCTGAAATCCCTCTTTCTTCCTCTGCCTTCTCTTCCTTTCTTCTTCCCTTTCTTTTCTCTCTCCTCTTTACTCTTCTCACCAACGTACGGGGGTAATAAATGGAAAGAAGAGAAAATCATAAAGCTTTATATATAATTCCTAATAAGTGAACAGTGCACATGGATGGGTCACTTAGGTGGGTGGGTGTACCCACCTGTATACCCACCTGAGGGCCAAAACTTGGGATTTTGATCGGATTCGGCCCTCGGCGCTAACCCCACCCCAGGCATACGATGTAGCATACGTATTTACCTTAAAATACAGATATAATACCTGTTTTATCCGTACATAGCCTTATGGTAGGTGCATGTACACGGCTTGGGCACTGCCGTCTCTTCTGGCACTGGCTCGGACTTGTCAGGCCAGCCGGTGTTTAAGGTCACCCGTGCCATCATAGCCCATAAGGAACCCGCTCTAATTTCCTCTGGCTCGGTTCCTGCATGGTTAAACCGGTTCAACTGCTTAATCAGACCGGGTTTAAAAAGTAGGGTATTACACATACTCTCTTTCTTCAAAAAAGAAATTACAAGGTGTTCTAAACTCTTCATTACATTCAACAAATCTAGCATGAGTGGTCTCTACAATTTTGTGTCCTGGGCCAGGACAATAGAATCTATACCCTTTAGACCTCTCTGGGTATCCCACAAAATAGCGACTTGTAGTCCTTGAGTCAAAAACCTTTTCTTGAGGGTTAAAGACTTTGGCTTCTGCTTGACATCCCCACACTCGCAAGTGTCTGAGGCTAGGTATTCTGCCACTCCAGAGTTCATAGGGAGTCTTATTCATAAACTTGCTTGGCACTCTATTGAGAAGATAAAAAGCAGTTTAAGTGCCTCTCCCCATAAGGATTTTGGTAAGGTGGTATTGCTCACCATAGAATGGACCATGTCTTTCAGAGTACGATTTCTTCTTTTCGCTACTCCATTCTGCTAAGGTGTTTCAGGCATGGAATATTGATGAGCTATCCCATGTTCTTGCAAGAATTTTACAAAAGGACCAAGCAACTGCTCAAAAACACCGCTTCTCCCATAATATTCTCCACCCCTATCAGATCTGACCACTTTGATCTTCTTGGAGTAGAAAAGTTCAACTTCAGCTTTAAAAATCTTGAAAACATCTAGAGCACTAGATTTCTCACTGATAAGGAAGACATATCCATAACTTAACCAATCATCAATAAAAGTTATGAAATAACAGTGCCCAGTGAGTGTAGGGACAGGAAAAGGCCCATAGATGTCAGTGTGAATGAGGTCTAATACTTCAATGCTGTGAGTAGCATCATTTTTTCAGGAAATTATCATCTTTCCCTTAATGCAATCTATACATGTTTCCATGTCCTAAAAATTAATATTTTTTAATATCCCTTCCTTTACCAATCTTTTCATCCTCTTAGTTGAAATATGGCCAAACCTTCTATGCAATAACATAGAGGATTTCTCATCAATCAGAAAGCGTTTCACTCCCACATTCAGAATCAATGAAGAATTACAATTCAATCTATAAAGCCCATCAACAAGAGTACCACTATCAATGGAGACAGAATCATGTAATAAGTAAAAACCAACTTGATTAAAATTAACAGAATAACCATCTGAACAAAGTCTAGAAACTGAAATCAAATTCCTCCTCATAGAGGGAACATAAACAACATCCTTCAAATCAATAAATAAGTCTGAATAAAAAAACAATCCAATAGTTCCTATGGCTTCCACTGCAACTCTAGCTCCATTACCCACGAACACCGTCACTTCATCCTTGCTTGGCACCCTCTTGCTTAGGAACCCCTGCAAGGAATGAATAACGTGAATAGATGACGCAGAATCTAACCACCATGAATCAATTAGTACATTAATCAAGCAAGATTCAAGAATACTAAGGATAGATTCATACCATCATCCTTCTTTTTCTCAAGGTAGGTATTCCTCTTAAAACAATCATTCTTCATGTGCCCTTTGGCCTTGCACCAAAAACACTCTATGCCACTCATGTCTTTTTGTACCCCAGATTCTTTGAAATTTTTCTTTCCCTTCTTGTTCTTCCCTCCTTTAAATTGAGTGAATTTTCCTTTCTTAAAGAACTTCTTGTCCCTTTGCTAGGTCCCATAGAAGATGAAGTCTTACCTTGAGTAAGATTGGCACTTTCAACTTTGGTCCTATTAATTGTTCCCTCTTCCTAGGTTACCACAGTGATCAATTCATCAAGACCCCATTTATCCTTCAATGTATTATAAGTATTCTTAAGAGTCTTGTAGCTCTCAGGTAGAGAATTCAAAGCAATGGTGACCACGAAGTCATCATCAAAGTTAATCCTTGTACCTCTGATCTTTTTTCCTAGGGAAACCAGTTCCAGTATATGCTCTCTAGCACTTCCTACTCCATCAAATCTAGCCCCAGTCAATTGGCTCATGAGAGCTATCAAACTTAGCTTTTATAGCAGTCAAATACTCAGAAGCAGTATGCTTTTCAGCAACACTATCCTTGACAGACTCAGGCAAAGCACTTTTAATAACAACCAAGGACTTCCTATTTACAGTGACTCACTTGTCATAATCCCCTTTCTCAGTTTCGGTACTGGTTGCAGTAGGTTCAACTGGTTTGGTGGTCCTAGTACACAGGTCTAGGTCCTTGAGAATCATGTAGACCTCTAATCTTCCATCCATTTGTTGAAATTATCCCCAGTAAGCTTAGGGATATCAAGTACACCAAAACTAGAAGACATCCTGTTGAATATTTCAATAAAGATTATTCTATTCAACATATAAACATATATGTAAAAGAATAAGCATGCAACAATTAGCAAAATTAAACATTACATGCTCAATTATCAATTACTTCACGAGTGTCAATCAGAACTATATTCCTGACCTTTGGGTCTGAAACATACTGGTCCACTCAAGTTTCTGCTATTACTACGAGACTTCTTCTAACTTTCGAAAAGTATTGTCATCTTTGGATGGACATCATCTTCTAGGTTGAGAAATCCCTATTTTTTTTTACTTGCTTTAATTTTAACTTTTTTTTGATAATGTCACATTTGGGTGAACATTAGCAACCTTGCTACCAACCATTATTCTCTGTCTTTTCAAACAAGGAAGACCTTTGATTTGTATTCCATTACAATAAGGTTGAACTTTACCACTTTGGTGGATTCCACCCAATCTTACTACAATAATCTACAGATTAACTCCCGCAGCTAAAAGTGGGATTGTTTAAGCATGAATAAAAAATATTCATAAACAAAAGCATGAACTACATTACCAAGAATAAACAAGTTCGTATTTTGATATGCAAGTAATGTATAAGTTGATTTTCTTTTATTTCTTTCAATTAATAAGAAAATTATAAAGAATCATTAAACACCCATACTTGTAACTTATACAAAATAGACCATAAAAGTTGATCAAAATTAGGCTCATAATATATCAAAATGAAGAGCACAAAAAACTAGACTCCACGTAAAAAACCAGGGTGAAAAATTCTTCACCGTTTTCCTGTACAAACCATTTGAAGTTACAGTTTTTTTTTTAAGGAATAAAAATCAATCCAAACCAACCGGTTCGGGCATATTAGTTCCAGGTTAAAATTCAGGTCAATTGGTCAACGACCTGGTCAACCTTTGATTTAGTCAAATAGAGTTGGTCATGAGTTGACCCACTGCACACCGGGTTAACTCAGTAGGTTTTCGAGTTGACCCGGCGATGACTCGTTGTCGTTTTTTTTTTTTGAATAAAATTTTTTTTTCTCTCTCCTTCGGTATCTGATTTTTGGTGGCACGTGCCTATGCATCTGGAGGTTTCTGATAACTTACAATATACCATCACGATCGTCTTCTCGTGCTCTACAACTTTCGTGAAGAAAGTTTTCCCATACGGGATCTTTAAGCGAGAGTAAGATAATGATTTTCATAAATTGAAACCCAAATTTTTTTTTTTTAAATAGTTTCTTGATTCTAGCATCATAGTGTAGGCTCTGATACAAATTGTTAGTGATTCTAAATCCTAGAATCATTTGAATGAACTATAGTGTATAGAATACAAGAATGAATAATGGAAAGAAATAGATTACATACCCGTTGAGCGTGAATAAAGTCCCTAAATTAATGTTGACGCTTGTACCACGAACTATGATGAAGAATCACACAATATGGGTCTTTCTACTGAGATCTTCTGTAGCCTCTTACTATGGGATCTTCTCTCTATCTACACTAGCTTTGTGAGAAAGCAGTGCTCCCAAAATATTATTATGAAAAGTAATAGTTGTAAGGACCGTCAGTGTTCTATATATAATAGAATGCCTAAACCCTATTCCATTCCCATAATAGAATAGGGCTAGAAGTTTCCTAATTAGAGTGGTCCTTATTCTCTTGGACCTAATAGGTCAATCAATATCAGTTAAGCCCACATAAAAGTCCTAACAGGTTTCTCTACTTAGGCCAAGAGATGCATCATAATATATGCTTCTCTACTTAACGAGAGAGTCACTCTTACAAGGGTTACTCTACTTGGCTTTAGGGAAAGGGAGGTAATTAAAATAAAAACAATAAAATGATGGTTCTATGGCTAGGAGGAGCAAAGTCAACATATAAACTAGCCATGAACCTTGGGGAAAGGGAAAGAAATAATGTAATGACTGAAATTAAAATCCTAAATTAAGAAAGAAAGGGTAGTCAGAAGAGGGAATGAGAGGGGGGAGAGAAGAATATTGAAGAAGCCTACTTACCTGAATCAATACTTAAACTTGAATGCTTGGGTGATTTGAGATACTACCAACCTTAAAAACCAGATCTGGAATGAACCAAATATGAAATTTCTAAGCCTGGAGAAAACAAATCTTGAAAAAAAAAAAACTGAACTTAAAAAAGAGATGCTCCATGGCTTGTGATCTTGTCACCTAGATCTAAGCCTAGAACTATAACTTAAAAATTATATTTCAATTGTATAAATCATAAACATAAAAGGCTGAATAAAAATAAAAGAGAGCTTGCATTAATCGAAATAAAAAGCTATTACAAAAGTGATTAAAGCAAAAACAAAGAAAAAATAAAACTAAAGAGAGTGAGAGATGGAGAGAGAGAGCAACTAAAAAAGACCCTAGAAGAAGAATGAAGTGTTTTCTCCTCTTACATGAGTTGTATTTATAGGAAATGGGGAGGTAAGGTAACAAATTTCTCTTTCCTAAAAGGGGAAAACCCACAATTGGTAAGTGAGATCTTTTGAGACCAAAAGTGCTAAGGTGGAGGAAAGAGAAGAGAGAAATAAACTTGGAGAAATTTTTTTATAATTTTTTTTCTTATTTTTAATTTATTTTTCTCTTCTTTTTCTCCCTCTCTTCAAATCTTGCTTACAACCCTTGTTGGTCAATTTTTTTTTCTTTCCCTTGGACGATTTTCCTTGTTGCTTTGTGTGATTTGATAATCTTCTGGTGATGATGTCGAGGAGAGAGAAGATTTGAACAAGATTTATTTCTCCATTTTTTTTTCTTTCCCTTTTTTTTTTCTCTTCTTGTGGAAGAAACCCCTCCCACGATTTTCTTGCTTTGAAGATTTGGACAATCTTCTAATTTGATGTGGAAATCCCCTCCATGTACTTTGAGTGAGTGACAAGCTCACCAACTACACTAGGTAGTTGTTGTTGGAGAGATATGACGCCTGATAATGCTTAAGACCTTTAAAATATAAAACCTACAAAAAGAGAGTAAAACCCAAGGTAGCTCCATTTTGAATATATAAAAATGCATGTTTTACCACTTAGATTTCACACATAAATGTGCTCATCAGAATTCTCCCACACTTAGACTTTGCTAGTCCTCGAGCAAAACAAAAAGAAAAAGACTAAAATGTAAATAATAGAAAAACTAACTCACTTTCGTAGGAATCACGGTTGCACTTAGCATATGCAACAAGCTTTTAAACCCCTAGATCACCCCTAGTGGACGAGTTGTGTCTCATGGGTATTTGCAGTGAATATACATCCAAAATTTAAAATAAATAAATCCTAACCTTGGCTAAAGGTGAAGGCCATCCCGATCCGGAGCAAAGATAATTCCTCTTATAAGGGACTCTGACACTTGAACTTTTATTAACCCATATCAATTCTAGGTACTAGCATATTTCTTAATTTGGAATTCATCTCGTCTCTTCTAAAACATCCTTATCTTAAGAAAAAACCACTTGTGAAGAAATAGGGAACCAAGGACTAAGGCATTGGAGTGTTTTTTACCAAATATGTTACCAAGCATTAATGACATTTACACATTTTTTTTCTCTTTTTTCGATTAATAAACTCTATTCTACCCCACTAATTTTGGCATGAATGATATAGTGGAGCAAACACCAAACACCCAAGTTACTATGTAGCTTTACTTTTTGCATATGCCCACATAGATAGTGATGCCAGAGTTTTTTTTTTTCAAAAGTTTCCTCCGTAAGAGTTTCGATCAAGTCACCACGCTTCCTGAGATGCAATGCCTGTCTAGTTCCAAGGGAATCAACTCTTACTCTTCCTTATACCACATTTCTCACTTCATTTAAAATTGTGCATTTGTCAACTCATACCAAATTAAAAATAAAGTCTCAACTCCAAATCAAGAGTACAAGGAAACCAAATACTTACATATGGTCCAACATCACAAAACATGGGTCTCTTATTTTTCAAAAAAAAGTCCCATCTCAAGACACAGGGTTGTTTCTTTTTTCTCAACAAGCTTCTTATACGTTCACGATGGGTACCTTAATCAAAACTTTTATTTTTATACATCAAGCAACCGAATGGTATGATCATTAGGCAAAAGCCAAAGTAGAACTTTATCCTTAGCAAGTTCAAAAAAAAAAAAAAAGTGAAATACAAAAACTAGTTTCCCTCCCCCACACTTAAGTCATGCAATGCCCTCAATGCATGGAAAGAATTAAAAGCAAAGATAATGCAAGGGGGTCATACCTGGTTAAAAGTTAGTCATCAGTGTAAAGAAGTTTATAGAGATCCATGACCTCTTCCAAAATAGAAGATGACAGTTCAATGAAGGGCTTCAACTTATGGGTGATCCCAAATTTCGTCATTAGGCCCTCAAATGATCTATTGTAAAAATTCTTGCCCTTGTCAAAAATGTAATAAATGATCTCATTATCCATCCACTTTAGAATTTTTTTTTTGAATGACTTCCTTCATCACTGGGTTAGCTCTCCTTTGGGGTTCCGTTGAAAGTTTGGACCCCTCAATGAGGTGATATGATGTTGAACAATAGAAGGGTTAATTCCTTTTATGTCAGCCATGGTCCAACCTAGGGCTTTCTTATTGTATTTTAACACTTTAAATAATTCCTCTTCCTAGCTAGAAGTTAAATCTGAAGAAATTATTACTGAAAAAGTCTGGTCAGGCCCTAGGAAAGCATACCACAAATCAGATGGTAACTCCTTAAGATCTAGCTTAAGGGGCTCCAATATAGAAGGTTTGGGAATGGAATTGGAAAGGGGTCCTAAGGGCTCTATAGGTGGTTGGAGACTCCAAACCTCAAACATAATTTCGTCATCAAAATCACCCAATTGTTCCATAAACTCTTGAAATTCAGAATCAAAAATCTGAAATTTTCTGGAGAATATGAACATCCCTCTCATAGAGATTTGGTTGCTTCCCAACTTAAAGACATTAAAAAATCCATAGAAGTGTTGCCAAAGAAAGTTTCGTGGTACCGTTTCTACAATTAATTATGGCATTATTGATTGCAAGGAATGGTCTACTAAGAATAATTGGGATCTAGTTTCGAATGTTGGCAACTGGTTGGGTGTCTAAAACAATGAAATCAACAGGGAATAAAAATTTTCCAACTTTAAGTAGGACATCCTTAACCATCCCTTTAGGAATCTTAATAGATCTATTTGCCAACTGAAGAGTAGTTCCAGTGGCTTTCAATTCTCCTAATCCTAGTTGCTTATACATATGGTAAGACAAAAGATTCACAATTGTGCCAAGGTCAAGTAAGGCATGCTCAATGTAGGTATTACCTATGACATAAGCTATGGTAGGGCTCCTTGGATTCTTATACTTAGCACTTATAGGCTGAGTAATTATGGAACTAATGTTGTCTATCAAGAACTCCTTTTTAGGCACACTAGTGATACGTTTGTGAGTACGTAAATCTTTTAGGACCTTTGTATAGGAGGGGATCTGGGATATGGCATCCAAAAAAGAGATGTTCACTTCTACCTTTTTTAAGACTTCTAAAATTTTATCCATGGAAGCAGTCTTCTTTTTATTTACCACCCGATTAGGAAAGGGGACAGGAGGAACATAAGGACTTTTAGGATTTTGCTCTTTTTCAGAAGAATCATGTTTGGTTTCCTCAACTAAATCATCTTTAGTTTCAGAAGAATCTTTAGGTTCATCAGACGAACCTGGAACAAGATGCACACTTATGTCCTCAATAGAAAGAGAGTTAACAGGAGTAATAGATGGAGAAGATTTAGGAATACTCTGTTGGTACTCTCAGCCACTCCTAAGAGCATAAACAACATTACATTGATTGGAGGGCTCTTATTGTAGACTCTTTTGAATTAAATTCAACTAATTTGGAACTGGCTAATGATTCATATTCACATTTCTGGGATTTGGTTCAGGCTCACTAGGCATCATCCCTTTCTCCCTTTCATGCAAAACATTAGCAAGTTGGAAGATTTGCTTCTCCATGCTATGTTGGCTTGTCATGAAAGTACTCATGAGAAGTTTCATGCTTTTTCCTAACGAAGAAAGCCTAGCCAAATCACCACCTCCTCTCATGAATCCTGGAGATTGATTTACAGGTGGTGGTGGAATAGTAGATTGAGTGAGGATCCTAAAATTGTTTTGCTGATTTGGGAGCATGTTCCTTTGATTGGCTTGTTAGGGAACAAACTGCCATTGACTCAAGGGTTGAAAATTAGGACCGACTTGATTATTGGCTTGATTCCAAGAGAAGTTAGGATGGATCCTCCTTCCGGGATTATAGGTCTGACTATAAGGGTTGTTTTGGGATATCACATTCACATTTTCAGTACCTACATTTAAACCATTCACACTAGAAATATTAGGGCACTCCTCTATCACATGCGTGGGAGATTGACA
>NW_024869146.1:30788-34081 GCF_013358625.1 Macadamia integrifolia
AAAAAAAAAAAAAAAAAAAGAAAGAGAAAACAGATAAACAGCTAGTGTGGGCGAGCCAAGCCCTCACTGGTCGTCGTCGTCATCATCGATGATCACCACGTTCGCCGGAGGCCTAGAGTTGACATTGAGGTGGTGATCGTAATAGTCAAACCTCGCGTTCACCAGCCGTACCTCCCTCCGAAGCCGGCCAAAATCTGCTGAGATAGCGTTGGCTGTGGTGTCCAAGTCCTGACCCAGCCTAAGGAAGGAGTCCTCCAAGGTGGCCTGCCTCTCCAGGATGCGTTCCTCCCTAGAGGCAATCTCGTCCAGCCGTCTCAGTAGCTGAACCTGGCCATCTTGCAAGGCCCGCATGGAGGACGTCATGCCCTCGAAGTCGTAGGCACCACTCCCAAGTGGTGGGGCTCTATGTGGTGAGGCTGCAGCTCTAGAAGAGCTGGGGCCAAGACCTCTCGACTCCTGAGGCGCCTCCTCAGGGATGCCACCACCCATCAGATCCTCCTCATCCTGAGGAACGTAGTCCTCATCCTCCTCCCTGGACTCCTCCTCCATGTGGACGTCCTCCATAGGGGCAACCCTCCTACCCCTACCTCTCTGAGCTCCTGCTCTCGGAGGTGAATCCATGAGGGTCTGGAGACCCATCCTCAAGAGGTTTCTCCGATCGAACCTATCAGCCGGAGTCTTTCCCTCCTCGCCCCTCAAGTCCACCCTAAAGAATTCGAAGATGCTAGTGAGGATCCTACCATAGGGGAATCCTCCATCCTCAGGGTGGGAAGTGTGGTGCTCCATCGTCTTGAGGATAATGTAGGGGAGGCACAAGTGCTCGCCGCCTCCCTCTGTGGCCGTGAAAATGCAGAATGCAATGAAAGCCACCATGAAACCCACCTGGTTTCGATGACCTCCTCTGGGGATCAGGTTGAACTGGACCAACCCGGCAAATAGATGAACCACAGGGTAGAAGGACGTCTCGGACTTCGGGCGGTTACTGCTGCCGCAGATGGTCTCGTAGATGAAGTCCGGTGTCGTCAGGCTCATGAACGGTCCCAGAGGCTTACTCCTGGGAGGACTGTAGTAACGGTGTCCAGCCGCCAATATACCCAGGATGCTGGCCAAGGTACCCACCGTCAACTGGATGTCCACCCCCTTCACCAAGCTGCTAATGGTGAACTCCTCGTACGGATACGACACCTCCAGGTTACAATAGAACCGACGGACGAGCTGCTCGTAGCACGGTCGGTCTACATGAAGAATAGAGTCCCAGCCCAATGCTGAGAACCTCTCCTGAAGCCTAGCCTTGTGGAAGTCCTCGACTACCACGGTCTTCTCCATCATCACTGACCCCTTCAGGAAGTTAGGCCAGTTGGCTGCTGCCTCTGCACTAAGGAAGTGCTCCTCATCATAGTCTGAAGGGTCAGACTGGGCAGGTGCGGGTCTCCCTGTGCGAGGAGCTGAAGAGCTGGTCTTCGCACTCTTCCGCTTAGAAGCGGTAGTCTTACGTCGAGCACCAGAGGAAGATGGTCCCTTGCCGGTGCGAGATGACATCCTGACAATAAGAAAAGGAAGTAGGGTTAGTAAGTAATGGAAAATGACAGCATTAGAAAGGGGAAACCCAAAACCCAAATACTCGTAAAGTGGAAACGGCGACAAGCTAAAAATGATAGGGAACCTACGAACATGATGCACGGTAAGCTACAAAGGAGAAACATGCCAAAACAGTAAAATGACGACAAAGAGCATATTAACATGAGAGGATTAGATTTCAATGCACCAACTCATTCACAAGGAAGTAAAAGCTTGAAACCCTAGGCCTAGAATGAAATGCCATAGTAGCGGGATCATGAAAGTGCAAGAACATACCCAAATAGGCTATGGAGTTCCATGAATACAAGTATGGGATGAAAATCAAGGAAACCAATTCAAAAAGAGGGATTTTCATAGAAATACATGGGGATTCCGAGCATAATGGAGGATTCATGAAATCTAAAGCATATCTAGCATAAATCATATGGAATGCATCACCAAGGAGTCATCAATTGGAGAAAAAGAGTGAGAATTGAAGAAATCCCCAAATTTGGAAACCCAGGGCACGAATTGGGGTTTTCTCCAAATGAAGAGATAAAATTCATATAAACTACAAATGACCATAGTAGAAGCATCACAATCACATGGAAATACTATTCTATGGTGAAAAATATGAAAAGGAAACCTAGAAAGTAAACCTTATGCATGCATTCTACCCCAAATGGAAATTCTGAAAAACGAAGAAAGAGGAACTTACTTGAATGAGGGTGAGTTGACTATTCTCTAAAGCGCCGAGTGGATGAGTAGACTCGCGAGTAGAAGCGCCGAGGAGACCTCCAAGATCGCCCAAGGAAGAAAGGAAGAAAGAGAAAGGAGATGGGGAAAGAGACAAGACAGAACAAGGTCTGTAGGGCCCTGTTCGTGTTTTTACACGGGCAAGACCGGCGGGTATAACCGGCGGGCCCCTACCCGCCGGTGCCACCCGCAGGTGTGAGGCACTAGGATCGACGGGCTCAACCGGCGGGCCCCTACCCGCCGGTGCAGCCCACCGGTTGTGAAAGTTGGGAAATTTTGAAAAAAAAAAAATTTCTTTTTTTCCCTTCTCTCCTCCTAGCATGATTTCATTGATTTTCACTATTGATAATATTCCCATGATTAATGTGCTATGGTCAAGTGGGACCATTGACATATCTGTTGGGGCCTTTGCCCTGTATTTTGGAATTAAGCTGCGATTATTTACAGGCTATCATACACTACAACACCTCATGTAATGGCATATGATAGTGTGCCGAAATCAATTCTACGGTGTTTAACCAATATGGTGTGTGATATGTTCCAGGTACAGGAATACGATGGTACGTACTAGATCCGGTAGTAATGCCCGAGGTACCTTGCGGGGTCCTCGTCCGATCGGTCGACCACAAAATCCCAGGAGGTCCCGCTCTGTGGGGCAAACCTCACCTCCACTACCTCCAGAGACCTTTGGTCAGGGTGGGGTACATGGGGACCCACCTATGACTGCACTCCCGGACCCTCTACCGGTTATCACACCGGGAGCATAGTTATCAATTCGGCCGAATAATTCGCGAATTATTCAGCCGAACCGAATTTTAAAGAATTTTATCAAAAATTCGGACCGAATCCGAATTAAAAATAAAATTCTTTAAAATTCGCGACTTTTTCCAAAATGAATATAAGTCGCGAATAATTCGGACCGAATCCGAATTAAACCGAATTATTCGGTCTATTTAAACATTATTTTAAAAAAAAAAACC
>NW_024869147.1:0-34024 GCF_013358625.1 Macadamia integrifolia
TTCGGAGGCCGAGCTGAGCTCTACCATGTGATGCCGAGCTGGGCTCAACCCTTGATGCCGAGCTGAGCTCTAGCCTTTGTTGCCGAGCCGAGCTGTGTACTCTGATTATTTTGATGATTTCCTGTATATACTTGATATATGAATTGTACTTTTATTGTGTAATTATCATACCTTCGGACCCACATGTATATAATTATTGCATCACAATTCGGGTATCAAGTATATGGGATTTATTCACAGGTAAAACTTAGTCTTCCGCTGATCTGATGAGCTTATATTAGTTGTGTGTATGTTGTGGTGGAATACAGTATCTGATGATCCTGACAGGTTTGGGTTAACCGGTGTTAACCCGGTCACTGGCCCGGTTCTTTGAGAACGGGGTGTGACATTATGTGTGACACAAGCCACATACTCTTACCTATCGAGCTAAGACCACCAAATAACCAAACCACTTTGTGTCTCCTGTGATGTATTAATATAAACTTTAGATAAAGTAGCAATCATGAAGAATTAGGTCAAAATTTCGCATGTCCAACTTCTAAGAGCTATGGTGATTCCACGTGACTAAAAAGTCTATCTTACATGATGTAAATTTATGGATTAGGGGTGGACAAGGGCTGGCCATAGTCTTAAGATCTCCCCACCCCCCTTTGGTCAGTATAATGCTTATTATTTGTGACCTTTTGTAAGGAAAAAAAAATAAAATAAAAAATTACAAGACCAACCAGGGTCAACCCAGCCCAACTCTGAGTCCTGCAGTGTTGGGTCTAAGCGTGAACTCGGTAGGGTTGGGTTGGAACTAGATTGAGTTTAGGGACCTAGGGTTGGGTTGGGGTTTTAAGAAACCCAGCCCAACCCGGCCCTTTTTCACCCCTAGTTTAGAGTATTTGAAAAACTTCACACCTATAGACGATGAAATCCAGCCATCCCAAATTAGTCTTATGAATAAGACTAGTAGTATTCCTAAAATGCATACGCTAGAAAATGAACACTTTAACCTTCAAAGTAAAGTCCAAAATGGCCAAATCTTCCACCAGGTGTAAATGTGGCACATTTTAACATTTCCACCTTAATATTTAATTTACAGGTCTCCAACTTAAAAGGAATTTATGACATATTTAATCACATAATTCATATCTACTACCTACATAATCAAACAGTTGGCGTGAAAACCTTTCTAATGATATTTGGATCGTCAAAATCTGATTGTCGGATCACAAGATATTGGCCCCGAAAATTTTTATTTGTTGAAGAAACTTGGTTTTCTTGCTTGCGCCCTCTCTTAGAAGAGCAATATGAGGGGAAAAAAACCGAAGACAAATAAAAGAAAAGTAAAAAAATGAACAGAAAAAAGGAGGAAAATAAAGGAAAGCCTGCTTCCATAGAAGCCAGAATTCTACCCAAATAGCAGCAAAAGAGCCAGAACCTATAACCCAGATAAGCTCTTAGGGCTTACCAAAAAAAAAACGATAAGCTCTTAGAGCTAAACAGGTAAGTATGCCCTTTCATATCCCTTTTAAATTCCTTCTGTTACATGTATGCCGTTATAACGTCAAAAGTGCTATAAATAGGACTTTCATTTATCCCATTCATGTCATTATAATGCCTAAGCTGCTATAAATACGACCACCATTTGTCCATCACGTTGTTATAATGCCTAATTGCTATAAATAGTAAATAGGACCTCCATTTATCCTTTATATGTCATTATAATGCCTAAAAAACTATAATATGATTTCAAAACTTTTGCATATGCCGTGATAATGCCGACACCTCTTTAAAAATGTACATAAAAATTACTATACACCGAGAGGCTACCCAAAAATATATATTTCAAAAATAAGCATCAAAACTGTTAAGTTTGTCTCGAATTATTGACATGTTTTGAAGATTGACCCACTCTGACATATTTTGGTGGCGATCCGAATATAAAATTTTCTGAGATCTGTGATAGAAGCAGAGGGATTGGGCCGGATTGATTGTGACCCGATGGATCGACCCGCGACTTGAAGTATATAATGTATTGTTGTCTTATTGAGAAAGTCATTGTATTTTGGGGGTTTTTTGAGCTAGGATTTTAGAGCGAGTTTTCTCGCCGCCGTTTGGGTGTAATCTCTCTTCGGCATAATGAAACATCTTCTTCTTCGCTTGAGGATGTAGCACACTACACTGGTGTGTGAACCTTGTTAAATCTCTGTGTTGTGCAGATCTATTGTCTGTTTATTTTCATATTTTATTGATATTTGCTCTAAAAAAAACCACAAATCCCAATTAAGAATATTTTTATAGGGATAATCGTTGCACAAAAAAAGTAGTCAATGGGTCCCAATTATCAACAATTGGAACACGCCAACATATTTGAGGTCATTTTGCATCACACTAAATAAATAACTAATTACAAAATTAATATTATTAAGTTTGATAAATACATTTCCAACATTATATTTTATAACATCCAGAAGAAAATTTCCTCAATAACCAAACACTCATCGTACTATCAAGAACAAAATTGGCTAAGCTAAAACGTAAAAACGTGCTCGAGAACCTATTGCCATGCAAACCTATTGCCCTTGCATTGAGGCTTTTGATTCAACCCATGGGCCATGATGTTGGGTTTTCCAAATCCCACCATAAATGCGGGCCAATGAACAATATGGGTCCCACATGGATAATTTACATAATATCATGATAAATTGAACGGTGTCAAGTGTTTAACTTTAAGTACTGTTTGACTACTTTAGTTATCAATGGAAGCTTTTTTTCTATAGAGGAAAGAATTATATTTTAAAACAAGAACTTAAAGAGAAGAGAAATATACAAAGGCTAAGTTAGTGAAATTAATTCCAATTTGTTCCATGTAAGAACCAATTTTGACAAAGCATCCTTTGGTTGATAGGACTCCCGAAGACTAAACTTGAACAAGTGATAAACACTAACACCAAGAAGTCAAGGGTGGCCTTTTCTGCCCAACAAATAATCAATGGCATTTTTCAAATCTTTTATTTTTTGGTAGTTGAAAGTTCATTCAAATAAAAAATCATGAGCAACACAAGATTCGGATACAAAGTATCTGGGACCAAAGAGTGGAAATGACAGTGTCTTACGTGGAATCGATAAGGTTTTCAGAGCTAGGGTTTGGATAAAATCAAAAGAATCCTTAGTGATAGTGCTGTGAATACAACTTACAAAATGATTGGACATATGACAAAGACCACAATAATAAAAACAACAAAGATGGATGGAAACCAAATCCCAACGCTTTTAAAGAATAATGACTGATAGCATATCTAGACTACATGCTCCTAGAGCACCTCCAGTGAGTCCTCCAATAAGACTCTTTGTGATGTCGGCTCTAGTGAAAACTCCAATGTTGGTGCAGTATCGCATGCCGCCCAATGAGATTCCAAGGGTGAAATCTGAAAGGGCATCATAGGTGACACTGGTTCTAGCGGAAAACACTGCTTGAAAATGTTTCTCTGTTGAAAGTGAAACCATGTTGCTTGGAGAAACAACTGGATTCTCAAATATGGTGCTATCAACCTGTGGGTCGACCGATGGACAGAGCATGAGTTCTTCAGATCTAGAAGAAATTCCAAGGAGAATTTGCAAAAACAACAACAGAATATCAGGGGCTTACGACGATGCCATTGGAGGCGCTTCTTTCACCGCTTGTGGATTCTGCTGTAAAGGACATGGTGGAGGTGGTCAATGTGATGGTGGTGACAGAAAGAGAGAAGAAGGTGGCGGGGGATGTTGGAGGTGGTGATGGGAACAATGGTGGCAGAGATGGAGGTGGGGGAGATGGGGATGGTACAAGCGGGAATGGTGAAGGTGGTAATGGGGACCAAGGGGGAAGATGAAGGGAATCGCAGGTAGTGTGTCGGATCAACAATAAGAAGGGTCAAAGCCGAATCGGTCCCACTTTATCCACTGATACAGCCATATCCCTTATTTTCTTTTTTTCTTTTTGAAATAATAAGTTTATTAACAAAAATAAGCTTTGGAGAATCTCCTGACAGAAACAAGGGAGGGATTTACAATAAATAAAGGGAGTGGAGAGTTTTGGGAGAATTACTAGATTACCCAAAATTGGGTTTTGACTTATAAAATTACACATCTTGTGTTTATGTTAACAGAATTACTCAAATTTAGTTTAGGTATTACAAAAATATCCAAAACAATGCCCCACCCTAACCTACAATCCCTTTCTGACACTTTTGCCCTTCCCACTTTATCATGTCTTTCACTACCCTAGCGTCTTCTTACTATACCTACTAGTCAGACATGAAACTGGTGCCCAGAACACAAAAGGTACTCCCCAAGCTTCTATACTAGAAGCTCGAGTAGTGGGGGCATATGATATACCATATATATACACCATTGACTGGTCAATGGTCAGGTAGTCGTACTCAGGCTCAATCAGTAAAAGCATAGATGTGGGCCATCCTCCTCGACCATCAGTTAAGGTTCCCAAGCACCTGACCTACCCTCATAAAGGTCCCAGCGCCTATAATCGACCTAAACTAAGACTAGGGAAATTAACTGGGGGTAGGCGGTTACTTGACTCTTAGTTCTATCACGGTCAAGTTAGCCATTAGAGAATTCTCCCATGGTCAGGTTAACCGTCAGGGGATCCTACCATGGTCAGGTTAGTGGTTGTGATGGCCAACCCTAGTTAAGTTAATCGTTGTGATCTTAGCCAACTAAACAATAAAAAAAGTGGATCTCCCCAGTAAGATAAGCACACGCGTCCATATGCCAGCTTCTCTCAACCTATGAGGAAGACCAGTATTACCTATATAAAGAGGGGCTAGGCTAAGAAGGAGGGTAAGACTCTCAATCGACTACACCCTTTACACAAGAATAAGTATACATGAGTCTAACTTTGCCATTGGAGCTGGTCTCTAACCTTTGTTGTGCAGGATCTTAGACACGCGGGATTGTACAGCAACAGTGGCGTCGTCTATGGGAAACTTACAATAAGCCATCTCAATACTGCCAGTATGATTGAAAGAAGGATGACGAAAGCTACAAGAACATATTCGAAGAAGGGAGGACAACCCTCGAGGTCACGACCACAGGAGAATCACCAGGAGGCAGTAGCAGAGAAATCAAATAGGAATCTACAGTTAATGATGCAGCTAATGAACCAACATCGACAAAATCAAGGCTGGAGACAATTCCACTACCCCCAGTAAAGACGAAGCAGTTCAATAATCTGAAAGACCAAGTGCGGAACCTAGCGACGCTGATCCAAGAAGCCTCCAGAAACTTTGGCAGGTGGCCACAGATGGGTGAACCTAGTTACCATGACCGTAAGAAGGAGAATCCGGGGAAAGCCACCACCAGCCTATCTAGCTTGGCAAAAGAAAGCCCAAGTTAAAATAGTCACTCCAACAACTCCAGGAAGAATGAAGGAACCCAACCCTAACCCAGGAAAGGGAAAGATGAAGGACCAGACCATTGCGGTCATACAAAGAGCAGTGGAGAAACAAACTCCCCTATCCGCAAAGAAGAGGGTGGTGGTAGAGGTACGGGACCAGGCAGGAAGCTGAGCGTAAACAAGCTAACTAGGAGGGGAAGGTGCCCTGTGCTCAAGTTGGTCCATTGGAGACAACCCTGGAGCATCAGTTTAGGGAATTATAGGCCAAAGTTGACAAGATGATGGGTGGTGATGAGGATAAGGAGGTTGAAGACCTCGAGAGATTTGGGGAAAGCCCCCTCTTTGAGGATATCATATGCATACCCTTGGCAACTAATTTCAAAATACCCATGTTCCAGCTTTACCATGGAACCAAGGACCCTTGGGAGCACTTGCATGCATATCGATCAATCATGACCATCCAAGGAGCTTCAGAGGCGCTCCTGTGCAGGGTATTCTCGGCGTCCCTCCAGGGTCCAGCCACAACCTGGTTCTCGTGCTTGGAACTAGGGTATGTGCGCGATTTTAAGCAACTTAGTAAGAAGTTGCTTAAAATTAGGTCTAAAGAACTTCATTAGACCTGATGGACGTGAAGCCATGACCTGGTGAGACTCTCTGACAATTCATGTGCAGATTCAACCTGGAGAAGTTGGAATTCAGAGACCTCGATCCAACTGTTGAGTTCTTGGCCTTTAACAACGGGATCCAGGAGGAGCGACTAAGGTTTTCCCTCTCCAGGTTTGAACCGAAAACCCTTACTCAACTAAGAAAGAAGATCCTCAGATATAGCAATATAGAGGAGCTCACTGCCAATCAACAAGGTGTAAACCCCCAAAATGACAGGTAGAAAAGCTTTGATTAGAATGAGAAGGGGCAAGTTTACAAGTATAAGCGCCCTAGATGTAGAGATCGCGCAAGAGGATGGAAGGGATATGAAGGATACACTTTTTTGAACACCTTGAGGTACCACGTATCATTGAACATCAGTGCTGAAGAAAGGGCAAAAATAAAAGCGCCAAAAAATTTGACTGCACCCCCTGAAAGCCGTGACCAATGCTGGTACTGCGATTATCACAGAAATCATGGTCATTCAACCAATCATTGCAGAGAGCTTATAGTCGCGATAGAGGAACTCATCCAGAAGGGGTTTCTGAGAAGGTTCACCATGAATCATGATAGTAATGGTGATCGAAGGAGAGAAGGAGAACCACTGGGAGACATGCCACGATGTTAACCGATATAGTCACCCAAGACACAGTAGTCTTGGTCGAGGCACGCACCCATGACAAAGTGCCGAAAAGCAAACTATCCAACCATGTGACCACCATAATGCCCCCTGCTCGGGTTAATACAACAATCTCTAGTGGACCAGCATGTGGTGGAGATTCTAAGGCAACAAGGAAGAATTATGCCAGGGGGTATACCTAACCAAGAAGGCCAGAACCGACCACGTCATTACATTTGGTGATGAGGACTCAAGGGGAGTGGAGTTCCCCCATGACGACGCCATAGTCATAAGTCTTCGGATTGAAGCTTTCACAGTAGAGAGAGTCTTGGTTGACAATGGTAGCTCGACAGACATCATATTCTGGGAAGCATTCTGAAGAATGGAGATTTATGCGGGACATCTAAAGCTGGTCAACACTCCTCTATATGGATTCTCAAGATCACTAGTACGGCTAAAGGGAATGATAGAGCTTCAGACCCGAGCAAGAATGGGAAAGTTACAAAAATCCACCATGGTGAATTTCTTGGGGGTCGATACCCCCTCCACCTACAATGTCATTCTTGGCAGACCAAGCCTCAACAACCTCAAAGCGGTGGTCTCGACCTACCACCTCAAAATGAAGTTCCCTACTAAGAAGGGTGTGGGGGAGTGCCGAAGTGACTAGCTAGAGTCAAGAAGATACTATGTCAATACCCTAAAAGACACCCAGAAGCAGAAGGACATGCTCATAGTCGAGGTAGATGATCAAAGAGGAGATATAGAAGTCAAAAGAGTCGAGCATCCATACCTTTCGGAAGTGGACACCTCCAAACAACTTTTTTTAGGAGGATCCTTACCGATCGAGGAACAAGAAAGACTGACAGCATTGTTGAAGAGGATTGTTGATCTATTCCCATGGTCACCAATGGATATGCCGAGCATAAACAAAAGTGTGATCGAGCACAAGCTGAGCATTGACCCATCATATTGACCAATGAAGCAGAAGAGGAGAACCTTTGCGCCAAACAAACAGGCGGTCATTGAGGAAGAATTGGAGAAGCTCCTTAAGGCAGGGTTTATCAGGGAGATATGGTACCCCGAGTGGGTGGCAAATGTAGTGCTAGTAAAAAATTCTAGCGAGAAATGGCGCATATGTGTTGACTTCACCGATCTCAACAAGACTTGCCCGAAGGATGACTACCCATTGTCAAGAGTAGATCTTATCATTGATGCCACTGCGAGACATGACCTTATGAGCTTTATGGATGTCTATTCTGGTTACAACCAAATCAAGATGAGAAGGATGGATCAGCCTAAAACCACGTTTGTCATGGACAAAGGGTAATATTGCTACGAGGTTATGCCTTTCGGTTTAAAAAATGCTTGTGCGACCTATCAACGATTGGTGAATTGCATATTCAAGCCAATGATTGCAAGGATATGAAAGTTTACATAGATGACATGCTGGTGAAATGCAAGAGGGCACACGACCATGTAGCTAAGTTAGAGGAGGCATTCGAAGTCTTGAGGAGGTATGCTATGAATCTCAACCCGAGCAAGTGTGCATTAGGTGTAACCTGGGGCAAATTTCTAGGATTCATGGTCTCGAGCAAAGGTATAGAGGTAAACCCAAATAAGATATGAGCAATACTAGAAATGACACCACCAAAGATAGTTAAGGAGGTACAGAAACTAACGGGCAGACTCAAAACCCTTGGTTGGTTTGTTTCTAATGCAGGTGATAAGTACCCCCCCCGGTTCTTTCAAACTCTCAAAGGAGCCAAGAAGTTTGAATGGGCATCGAGCTACTAAGATGCCTTTGAAGAACTTAAAAAGTACCTCTCATCTCCCCCTCTGCTGTCCAAACCTTCAGAAGGAGACGAGTTGTCGCTTTAGCTAGGTGTCTCCCATGTGGTAGTAATCGCAGTCCTATTGAAAGAAGAAGAAAAGCACCAAAAGCCAATATACTACGTTAGTAAAGTTCTGGAAGATGCTGAGATATGATATACAAAGATTGAGAAGACAACATACGCCTTGGTAACTGTAGCACGAAAGCTCCGACCTTACTTCCAAGCCCATACCATTATGGTGTTGACCAACCAGGCACTGAGAAAAATATTCCAAAGCTCAAGTGCCTCAGGAAGAATGATTAGTTGGGCCATCAAGCTAGGTGATTTTGACACTGCATTGCACCCAAGAACAAAGGCTCAAGCATTAGCCAATTTCTTAGTCGAGTGCATGGGTGGATAGGATGATGACGAGCAAGCACAACAAGTTGAGAGCAAAATCGACCTAGAAACTTTGACCCCCTGGAGCCTATTTGTGGACGAGTCATCGAGCTCAACAAGGAGTGGTGCCGGTGTAATCCTGACCATCCCTAACAGATTCTGAGTACAGTGAGCGAGGGAAAGGATCTAGTTGAGTTTTTTTGGCATAGGACTCTAATCACGCTTGCATCACTATTGGCAAAGGGATTCTTCCTTCTCCCATAGTAAAACTTAATGCCCATAGTTTTAATAAAAGCTAGTAATTGCATTAAATTTCAATGTCTTCCTTTTTATCTAAGAATGCATTTTGAGTTTTAAGAATAGGAATGTGCATTCTCATTTTGAGAATGTATACCAAATACAACCTTAAATTTCGATGTCTTCATCTTCGACAATCAAAATTTTTGTGAAAACCATGGTCCTATTTTATGTGTCATGTTAGCAGAAGATCATTTAACATGAACCACCCTTTTGTTGGACAAGCCACATCTTTACCCCCAGTAACTATACACACTACCTACTCCGGACCCGGCATTGGCACCAACACTAGCACCAGCACCAGCACCAGCACCAGCACCAGCATCGACATTGTTGTTTCAACCATCTACTAGTCAACATATTCCCTCTGAAGCCACAAATTCATTGAACATGAACGACCCACCTAATGAGGCCACAGGATCATTGAACATGAATGACCCTCGATTTGAAGCCACATCTTCCTATAGGTAAGCACACACACTACCTGCTCCAGCACCGGCATCTTAACCAGAACCACCACCGTCTTTATAACCATCTACTAGTCGATGTATTCCTTCTGAAGCCATCTCTAGAAAGAGGAAATTGACGATTGATGAAGTAGTAGATCTCAAATCTTCTACTTTCAGTATCTGGGGACTACTTGAAGGGTTTTCACCCAATTTTTTTTATTTTTTCTATCATATTTGGTTTTTTGCATGTAGTGCAAGGTTTTCTCTTTTCTAAATGATAGATTCCTCAACTAATGATGATGTACTGGCAACAACAATGGCACCAACACCCTTGTTGCATCCATCTATAGGTCAACGTATTCCCTAAGAACCTGTCTCTGGTAAGAAAAAATTGACTGATATAGGAGTAGAACTGCAACCTTCTAGTTTCTCTGTTGTTAAATCTATAGGATCATTGAACATGAACCACTCTCCTGTTGAAAACACAAAATATTATTTAATGACCGTCCTATTGAAGCCGCAAAATCATTGAACGATCCTCCTGTTGAAGCTACATCTTCCCCCCATCAAGTACACACTATGTACTACCACACCACCACCTTCACCGTCGTTGCAATCAGCACCACCGCCATCATTGCTGCCATCTACTAGCCGACATATTCCTTCTGAACTAGTCTCTGTCAAGAGGAAATTAACGATCGATGAAGTATTAGAACTAGAATCTTCAAGTTTCAGTAAGTGGGGACTACTTGAAGGATTTTTTTTTCTCTATCATATTTGGTTTTTTGTATGTAGTGCAAGGTTTTCTCATCTCTTATGATAAGTATCTCTCTATTACTCTTGTGACAGATACATCTTTAATTGATGATGATGCACCGACACTTGTGTTGTCAAGCCCACAGAGTGATGATCAGACCGATCTTCGTCATGAACTTGAACAACGTGGTGGATGTGGCTGTGAACATGAAAATGAACGTGAACATCATGGTGGATGTGGATAAGGTAAGGGTAAGCGCGTAATGCGTGGACAAGGCAAGGGTAAGCGTGTAATGTAATTAGACGACTGGGAGCACTGGGCACTTAACCCTAACCGTTGGATGAGCGAGGGAAGGATTTGGTTGCATTTTTATGACATAAGACTCTGATCACGCTCACATCACTATTAGAAAAGGTATTCTTCCTTGTCCCCAAGTAAAACTTACTTAATGCCCATAGTTTTAGCAGAAGCTAGTAATTGCATTAAATTTCGATGGCTTCATTTTTATCTAAGAATGCATTCTGAGTTTTAAGAATAGGAGTGGGCATTCTCATTTTGAGAATGTATACCAAACACAACCTTAAATTTCGATGTCTTCATCTTCGACAATCAAATTTTTTTTTGAAAAACCATGTTCCTATTTTATGTGTCATGTTACCAGAAGATCATTCAACTGATGATGATGCACCGACACAGTGTTGTCAAGCCCCAAAGTGATGATCAGTCCGGTCTTCATTATGAATGTGAACAACATGGTGGATGTGGCCATGGACATGGAAATGAATGTGAACAATGTGGTGGATGTAGATAAGGCGAGGGTAAGCAAGTAATGCGTGGATAAGGCATGGGTAAGCACGTAATGCAATCAGACGACTGGTAGTACATGGGCACTTACCCCGCCACCGTCTTTGAAACCATCCACTAGTCGACGTATTCCTTCTAAACTCATCTCAGGAAAGAGGAAATTAATGATTAATGAAGTAGTAGAACTCGAATCTTCTACTTTCTAGTATGTGGGTACTACTTGAAGGGTTTTTCACTCAATTTTTTTTCCCATTTTTCTATAGTGTTTGTTTTTTGTATGTAGTGCAAGGTTTTCTCTTTTCTGAATGACAGGTTCGTCTTCAACTGATGATGATGTACCAATAATGGCACCGCCACCCTCGTTGCAGCTATCTACTAGTCGACGTATTCCATCAGAACCCATATCTGGTAAGCGAAAATTCACTAATGAAGTAGTAGAACTCGAATCTTCTAGTTTCTCTGTTGTTGAAGCCATATGAGCATTGAACATGAACCACCCTCCTGTTGAAGCCACAAGATTATTTAACGACCCTCCTATTGAAGCCACAAGATTATTGAACGACCCTCCTGTTGAAGCTACATCTTCCCCCCATCAAGTACACACACTATGTATTCCAGCACAACTTCACCATCGTCGCAACCAACACCACCACCGTCGTTGCAACCATATACTAGTTGATGTGTTCCTTCTGAACTAGTCTCTTGCAAGAGGAAATTAATGATCGATGAAGTATAAGAACTCGAATCTTCAACTTTCAGTATGTGGGGACTAGTTGAAGGATTTTTTTTTCTCTATCATATTTGGTTTTTTGCATATGGTGCAAGGTTTTCTCATCTGCTATGATTTGTTTTTCTCTATTATAATTGGTTTTTTTGCATGTGGTGCAAGGTTTTCTCATCTGCTATGATTTGTTTTTCTCTATTGCTCCAGTGGCAAATACGTCTTCAACTGATGATGATGCACCGACACCTATGTTGTCAAGCCCACAAAGTGATGATCAGTCCAGTCTTCGTCATGAATGTGAACAACATGGTGGATGTGGATAAAGCGAGGGTAAATGCGTAATGTATGGACAAGGCAAGGGTAAGCGTGTAATGCAATTGGAAGACTAGCAGCACCTGGGCACTTACCTCAACCATTGGATGAGCATGGGAAAGGATCTGGTTGTATTTTTATGACATATGATTCTAATCACAAGCTCACATCACCATTGGCAAAGGGATTCATCCTTCTCCCCAAGGAAATCTTACTTAATGCCCACAGTTTTAACAGAAGCGAGTAATTACATTAATGTTGTGTTTATTCTCTAATTATATACATGGAATTATGCTTCTGAAGTATGAATGTTGAAGTGTATATGGACACTCCATTTGTCACTCTTGTGACATTCTTAGCAATGTTGAAATGGAGTATCATTCTTAACAAGTGGAATAGTTTTGAGAAATGACCAAAATGCCTTTAGTATGGTTGATTGATCAAACTGCTTTGAAATTGACCCGAATTTCAATATTAGGTGTGTTTTATCAACTATCCCCAAATCTATATTGTTAGTAAAACCTACTTTAGGAAGCGAGAAAATGCCTCTTCAAAACCCCTATACCTACGCCCAATTCGTTGGATATGAACTCATTCTTCCCAATGGGCATACTGAAATAGTTGGATGGTGAGTCCTTCATGTCATAAATTGGAGTCCTAGCCAAGTCATTCCACTACCTGATCAAGTGGTCACTGTACTAATGCGGAACCAACTAGGGGACATGGTTGTCTTTTCACTACCCCTTTGTATGGTCATAGGGGCAAGAGATAAGCAAGAGTTATTTTCCTCAAAAAAGTAAGGGAAGAAGGACACTGCTCCCGATCACGTAGCCCTTGCACCAGCAAGGAGACCAATTAGGGGACACACAAGGGATTGTTCGATGGAAATTTTACATTTTTAGCAGGTGGGAGCAGTTATTTTAGGGGGAGGGAGTCGTATCCTTAGTTTGTAAACATGAGTAAAAATATATATTATATGTATGTTTGAAAATATGCTTTTTATGTATTAATGCATTAATATGGATAAAAATGTGATTTTTAAAGGCATGTCTATTAAACATGTATAATACATATTATTTCAATGGCAAGCGGCAAGATTGCAGCAATGAGAGAGAGAGAGAGAGAGAGAGAGAGAGAGAGAGAGAGAGAGAGAGAGAGAGAGAGAGAGAGAGAGAGAGAGAGAGAGAGAGAGAGAGAGAGATTTGTAGCAGCAACCCCAATAGAGATTTACAATGGCAACCCCAATAGAGATTTACAATGGCAACCTTGGGATGAGTTCAACCTTCTTAATATTTCAAACTTCCAACTGTCTATCAATCAGTGTATTAAAGAATCATCTTATCTTGTAACAGTCTGGCCTTAGGGTTTTACAGGTGAAAGTTATGGAAAGTTTTGGAGAAATGGATACCCCTAGTAACGGATAAAAATCATCTGTTGTTCTCAATCTCTGTTTTTCCATGTTTTGCTAGGTGCACAACATGACACGTGGATAGTTCATCACCAACGGTTAAGATTAAGAAGGTTGGTTGAAGCTCTACCAAAACTGGGTTGAGGTAAGTGAACCAAACCGAGATATGTATGACCCAACCCAACCCATTAACTCCTCTCTTCTTCTTATTCACTCTCTATTATCTCTCTCATTCCCTTAAAGTCTGTTTCCTCTTCTCTTCTTCTTCTTCTTCTTCTTCTTCTTCACCCTCTGTTATCTCATCTCATTCCCTCTTACACGCTATCTCTCGGTTCAAACATCAACAAAGCCCCCTGCAACCCTTCTTGACTTCTTCAATCTCTGTTCTCTCTCTATTCTCTCTCCTACGCACTGATATCGCTCTCTCTCAGTTGCCTCGAATTAGAGAGAGATTTCAAACATCAAAGAAGCCCCCTGCTAGTTCTCGCGCACACTGGTTCGATCACCCTAAGGTATGAAACCTAAAACTTACTTTCCTCTTCTCTTCCCTCTTCACTCTTTTTTAAACCCTAGATATTTTCTTCTCCACTCTCTAACCAGAAGCTTCGTACACGCTCTCCCTCTTCATTGGTTATCTCAAATTACTGAGTGATTTCGAACATCAACGAAGCCTCTGCAACTGATCTCGCACACTTATTGGATTGATGACCCGAAGGTATGAACTACTCTGGCTTTCCTTGTTAATTACCTTTTCTTTCTTTTTTTTTCGTGTAGCAAAGGAGCAAAGGAGCAGAGGAACCTCAATGGGATCATATTACTTCTCTCACTGGTAGTTTGTGAATGATAGTAAATTAGTCGAAGTTCTTGAATGATTATAATTCTCAGAATTTTCTCATCAGTGACTCCACACTGGTCTTGTTTTTTTCCCCTATCTTGATCTGTCAGCCGATAGACCATCTCTAGTCTTGTTTTTTTCCCCTGCAATTATTTTGTATAAATTTAATGCATGGATATTACATTGACTGTATATTAAATGTTGCATTGTACTTCTTCTCTTATGGATATTTGGCTATTTGATTCGGGGCTTAGAATCCTGTATTGAAGGGATAAGAGCTTTCAATGCAGGGATAAGATTCATCTTTGTGTAGAACTGACAGTAAGCTCTATGATGTAAGAATATAACCTTTTTTTAGTGCAGACTATATATTTGGTTATTTGTTTCAGGGTTATTGATAGGATATATTCATTTCGATTACTCTCTTATGGATATTGCATTTTACAGAGAAATGGAAGCACAACAACGGATGTGTAGCTGTGGAGAGGTGATGGTCATCCGAACTTCTCAAACGGTGCGGAATCTTGGACAGATTTTACAGATGTCCGGTAGGTGGAAAACATCCGGGATGTTTTATTTGGTTGGACCCAGTATCGAGGAATTATACTGAGATTGTAGACACAGGAACATGTTATTCAACAGAAAGTGTTAATAGGAACACACGGGTCATCTCAGCTATTCGTCAACCCTCCTATAGTCCACAAGTGCGGAAACAAATACTAGTGGACCAGTCGTTGCTCAACCATTATTATGGTTTAACCATCTTCCTATGTATTTGGGTGTTAATTCTCTCATGCTATGTCTTTTATGTAACGGCCTTGTAAATAGTACTATAGTCTATTTCATATTATTTATGGAGTAAATACAAGATCAAGACTTTATGTAAGACTTCATAATTTTTTTTCCTTTTCGGATGATTATTAACTTTTGTTTGTTAATGAAAAGCCTTCCCATAAGCACCTTGAATTTGCTGCTTGTCTCTAAAGATGATAACCTCATTCCCAATTAATTGTATCTGAATATTTTTCTGCTCTAGAATCTTGACTGTTACAACTCTATCTTGCATTTATTTTGTTTTGCTGCACATTTATTCTTTGATGGTATAAAACTATCTTTCATCTTTTTCTTCTGTTGGTTACATCATGAGAAGTTTTGGAGTTCTGGTTTTGAACTAGGCATTGATCAAATTCCCTACGTTCAGTTTGAATGTGATTCATACAGAACAACAATCTGTTCAAGAAGCATCACATATTCACTTTTTGTGATAGTTTTGATCAATTGTCCTTTTAGCAAGATGTATTGCAGCAAATAAACCTTAAAACTTAGGTTTGGACGGAATATGAAATGGAAAATGAGGAAAAAATATCTAATTTCTTTCCAAAGAAAAAATTACATGAAACAGGCAACCTGTTTTAGCCCATGTAATCATTATGTAACAGGAGGAGATTAATTCTCAGTCTCATCCTTCCAGCCCCCATAGTGAAATATAGCCTTTGAGAGACTGACAACCAGTGAGGTAGGTTGAAGAGTAAGTGGATGCAGAGCAGGTTCAGGACTATTCAATTACCATGAAATTGAAGAGTAAGTGGATGATCTGCTATATAACAAAAGGCTATATTTGATTACAGGTAGGCTTGTTATGCATTAGCCTTTTTTCATTTCAAATTCTCCCTCAATATCTATTCTTCACTTGGAGCAAATCTGATCTGCATCAACCATGCACCGAAATGTAAGTGGCTAGGCAATCTCCGTACAGTATAATTCTAGAATGGCTATAGAGACACCTACAGTAAATATTGTACCAGTATCTCCTTATGATAACCCATTTACTTACCTTCCTGCTGATATTTCCAAGCATTAGTGCATGACAACCATCAGAAATGCACAATGCCATAGTTTGTAAGCTGAGTATATTGAGTTCCATAATTGCATTCAATACAAACAGCCCGAGACAAGGACAAGTTCATGTTAAGACAGAATATAACAAGCAAATGTAAAAAGCACATCGCACTTTAGATCTCACGGCAAGCAAAGCCATGAAGTTGATTGGAGACAAAAACTACTAAGTGTTTTAGGCTTTGAAGCATGACAAATTCAAGAGAAACATAGTTCATGAATGCTTTCATTATCTTGGTTCACCAAAATTACAATAACAAAGAGATCATAATTATTTTGACCCACTGGCAGAGATCATATTTCTACAACCACTCACTCAATCTATCAATAAAAATGGCCGACCCAATCAGTACAGTGTGGACGCAATAGCCTAGAGCTAACCAGCCATTGGATGGTTAGCAATGTACTCGATAGGAAGGGGGCAGGATGATAATCAACTACCCATTCATGCTTTAATATATTGAGTGCCATATTGTATAACCAACTCAGAAAACACACACATAATCAGTAATCAGTCTAGAGGAATTTGAGTTGTTTGTGTTTCATAAGATTCTATCAGGCATGAGAAAATTTCTGAATGAAGCGATTTATGTCATTATGTTACCTTCATTTGGTCCTTTTCTGATGAGATCACAAATTTGTCTGCTCCGAGGAGATTTGACTGTTATCTACTTTTGGGACTGTATTATGCAATTTCAATGGAGTCAATGAGATTCAAGCATTAAACTGGGATGATCTAAGCCAAGCCAAGTCACTTGAACCAATCCAACATGTTCAAAGAAGCTTAAAATCAGCAGACATTACTTGTGTCCACTGAACACCATATGCCATGTCTAGCAAGCTTCAACCAAATATATTAAAGCTATATACTGTCTACTCTCACAAATTGAAGAGAGAATTCTTCTTTCTCTCTCTCTCTCTGCCTCAAGCCAAATTAAAAAATTTATAAAGGACATAGTTGGTAAACTTTATTTCTGTGTCTACTAATTTCATTCCCCACTTTGTATTTTTGTTTTCACTTGCCACTCTTCTTTCAGTAATGATTTACCATTCAACCCTGAAAGAATCAACATACATATGAAATGTTGAATCATTCATTCAGCTGATGAACATATATATATATATATTTCAACATAAAATTTGTCAAATGGACCAAGAATTCAGTAACCAAAATCTGCAATCATTTGAATCAACTGGAAATTCAAGAAAATCAACTCAGAAAAAATAGACAATCTTTAAGAAACTCTACAGTAGTCCATTAAAACACTCATCCACCCATTATTGATGTACAAACACAACCAATCCATAAAATCTTCGGGTCAACAATCCAGGGGAAGTGGATTGACACATAAAATCAAAACCCAGAAACATTAATACCAGTATTTCTTACAAGGTGTAACTAGATCTCTTCTTCCTTCTAAACTATTAAACAAAGCCCAGTCCACATTTTACACTTAAGACTCAAGGAGACACAAACATTAAGGTTATTTAAAATTCAAGGACAAGATATGGAGCAAAAGGAGAAATTTAATTTTACCTCTTTATCAAGGGCACATTCTTCATCATTGCAGTTAGATTTCTCAGCATCAGAGGTGGATGAAGCTTGGATTGTGAACAAGTCACCCTTACCATTCCCTTTGTGTTTCTTCAAGAATCTAGAAGAGGGAAAAGAGCAAGTAGACACAGAAATCAGAGCTTGAGAAGCACAAGCTATTGGAGTTAATCAGCAAAACAAGGTAAAGATGGAGTAGCAAAGTTTTGGTTCTTCCAACAGTTTTTGGCAAACATATCTGATCACTCTTGACCAGGTTAATGAAAAGGGTTGAATGGCAAGCTTTCTATCTTTACACAGAAAAATCAATGTCCATCACTGTATTTAACATGGTGTGCAGAGAAC
This sequence comes from Macadamia integrifolia, assembly GCF_013358625.1. NCBI lineage: Eukaryota > Viridiplantae > Streptophyta > Magnoliopsida > Proteales > Proteaceae > Macadamia > Macadamia integrifolia. The sequence continues at coordinate 18,237 of NW_024869147.1, forward strand.
AAGTATACCAGTATAGCCATGCACAGAGGAACTAAAACTGGTTCTATGGAAAGCTGAAGGCAATTATTTGGAGCCAAGAAGACAGATCAATAAAAATTAATTTGGAGCCCACAGTTTGTAGAATATAAGATTCCAGAAAATCTGGAATTCTTGGACAGCAGATGTTAGAAAATGCAGTAAAGAATGCACAGACTCTATCAAAGATACTCACCTATTGAGCAGTAAAACATTATTCATATCAATACCTCTTTTCACCATGCACAGACTCATCAAAAATTGGAGAAAAAACAACCCAAAATGAACAGTAAAACCTATTCTGCTAGTAGAGAACAAATAAGCGTCAGAAGTCCCATTTTTTAACATAACCAGACTGCCCATCTGGTTTTACAAAACTAATTCAAATCTGAACTCAATCACAACCCAAAAAAATAACATCAAACCTACATTCGTCAAAAACGCAAGATAAACATTAACAGTTTTTCAAAAGTGTGTTGTTTCGAAAGTGTTTTGTCCAAAGTCTTGGTGGATTCGAACCACTATAACCTGGGCATTAGCCTAGATGCTCTACCATTTTGAGCTAAAGACTCCTTACCTACAAAAAAAAAAAAAGTTGTTAGTACATTATAGACTAATCCATCAATAAAAATATGCTTAATATCCTGGATGTATTGGCAATCACAAAAAAGAAAAAAAAAAGTTAGTTCCTCATTAACTGAATGTATTTAATAGCAAATAAATAATGTTCCTCATTAAATGAATCTAAATACAATCTTCATCTAGTGATTGATGAACTGCAGATGCTTGTGATTGATGAACTGCAGATGCTTGAGATGACATATGGGAAATAGACTCCTGCAGGGAACATTGAAAATTAGGGCAATCCAGATTCATATAAGAAAATGAAAAATGCAGCAAACAACATAACTAACTAAAAGTATTTACCATAAGTGACATGTAACCGGGATAAATGTTATCCAACAGTTGCGTATTGTATGAGGCAGGAGTTGGTTGTTGTTCTTGTAGTTGTTGACTATTACTTGGCCCTCCACTCTTTTTTTTTTTGCCTTGCTTTTCGACCCAACTCTTTAGCCTTCTTCCACCCTTACTTTTCTCTTTATGTTTGAAACGTATCCCATCATACACGTCAGTTGAGAAATCAGGCAATATTGGCATATCAGGGCAATCGGCTGGGTTGATTCTAATATTACCAACCTTCAATCTTAATTCATTAGCAGCATCTTTCATCAATTCGTAACCCTCAAATGTGTTAGAAGCTTCTGATGCTATTTGAACAAATTCATGACAAATACGCCTATACCGCTGTGTACGGTCCAGGTTGACATCCTCTTCAATTTCTTTCCCCCTATTGTCATTAACTACCATAGTTCTTGCTCCCCGTGTCCATCTCTTCAAAATGTAGGAATCAGGAATACGCTTTATGTCGAGCACATCTAAAACTTTCAAACAATGGCAACAAAGAAGACCATCTGTTTCGAATTTCCTGCAAGCGCAACCTATAATTCCAGCAAGCGGGTTACAACATACTTGATATTCACCTTCTATATCAACATTCCCAACCCGAAAATCAATGAAGGCAAATCTATCAGTTCGGTCTCTGATGCAACAAACAGTCATCCAATTATATTCCTCTTGAAATAACGCATAAATTGTAGGAGTGTAAAGTTCCCCAGCTTGTTTCTGGACAATTGACATTGAATTTGCAAGTCGTGGCAACTTGTTTCTTGATTCAAATTCAGCTTTTAATTCATTGCCACGCTTCTGGTTAAGAACTCTCTCGAAGTGCTTAAAAAATTGCACAACATCCAAAGTTGACTTCAAATACTCCTTCAAATCACTATTCAAACTCTCACTGAGTTGTGTACTTCGAATACCTAATGTGAATGTGTTTTTCATGTAGCACTTCGCCCATTTATTTCTAAGTGTATACATGCGCCTCAACCATGCATTATCCATAACACCATTTTCACTAAGCAATTTAGACCATGCTCTATCGAATTGTTCTTCCTCATCGTATTGGTATATGCATTTCTTTATATCTTTAAGAAACCAGGAGCCATCTTTCATCATATTACCCAAATGCTTAATGCCATTCTGCATTAAGTGCCATGTACACAACCCATGCCACGTCTGAGGCCACATGTCTGTTAATGCTATAGTCATAGTAGTATCTTGGTCCGTGAAGATAGTTATAGGCTTCTTTCCACCATGTGCCTCAGCAAATACCTCAAACAACCACTTGAAAGATTCCACTGTCTCATCATATAAAAGTGTGGCCCCGAATACAGTGCATCCTCTATGATGATTAAATCCAGCAAACACCCCAAATGGCCTACACTGTCTGTTGGTGCGAAATGTAGTGTCGAAGTTGACTACATCTCCAATGTGTGCGTAATCAATGATCATCTTTGGATCAACCCAAAATATATTAGTTATTTGTTCTTCACTATCCAGCTGAACTGAGTATGTGAAAGATGCATTTTTCCTAGTTTGAGTAACAAAGTAATTCAACAAACTACCTGCTTCACCATATGATAAGGAATTCATTCTTTTAGTACGGAGGTAGTTCCTAACATCTTGGGTGGTACAGCTCAAGTTCTCGATCCCACCAGCTTGCCTACCCATCAACTCAACTGTGAATCTAGGTCTAATGCCCGAGTCATTAGCCAAATCAATTTCATACATATGTATGTCTGACATATGCCTCTATGAACGCATCATATGAACTATTGAATCAGTATGAAGATCATGATTATGTTCCTCCACAAATTCACGACACATATTTTCCATCCCCACCCAAACATATGGCCATCTGTGCTTTGCAACTTGTTCTTGTCTCAGCTCGGGGGTTAGTAATATTGTTGTCTCGCTTGTCTGCTTGCCGAGAACCAGATTTTGAACAGACAAACCGCCTTGATGTAATAGTCATTTTGTCTTTCTTGCTTTTATTCACAGTGTGTCTCCTAATACTAAACCCCATTGCCCGCCCGTAACTGTTGTAAAAATTATATGCTTCCTGTTCTGAATTGAAAAACATACCAACCTGAGGTTCCCATGCATCATTCAAACAAGCATTCTCCATACTAGACAAAACAAATAAAAACAATGATACCTTAGATACTACTACGTTATTGGATGTAATAGACCCTAGTTCTTAGAATATGGATCTTATAGTCAGTCAAAGAAGAAGAATGAAGGTTACATTAGTTAGAAAAGAAAGTAGCTGAAAAACTTAACTTGTAATGGTACATGTTATCTATAAAGTCACAAAACTGAAAAATAATGTAACCTTGGTTCACCCAAACATATTTTTAGAGATATAGTTTGTTTATCTGAATTTGACCAATACATAATGAAAATGTTTTATAAGATGATATATGTATATTTTACTGTTTGTAAACATAAGATGATATACAGAGCTCTGTCCCCTTATTTTTGGAGCTTCACTCTATGATAATGGAGGTAATTTTTTGTTTCAAAGGGGTTAATGATCTAGTGGGATGGTTTAAAAGTTTGGCTTATACACCCTAAGCAAGAAAATGAGCTTACTTCGACGAGAACGCAAAACAAACAAGAAAATAACAGAAGTAAAATGAGATTTAAGAACACATACATCATCTAAATTAGCACCAGTAGCTCAATCTAAGGATGATCCTTGAAGAATTCACGTTGTGAATCATAGACTGATAATCAGAATGATCCACAATCTTACAAAGACGAAGATTGCAAGCTAGAAGCAATGCATCACGAATCACCTCAGCCTCCATTGAAGAGGCAACAAATTTCAAGCTAAATTTACCCTTAGCAGCAAAGAAGTTTCCTTTGAACCATCATGGAGTAAAACACTACTTTTTTTTGGTGGTGGGGTGGGGTGGGGCGGGGTAGAAAATGAGGTGTCTACACTCTGGAGCTTTAATTGGTGAAATGATTTTCAAAATTGATTCTGATGATGAAGACAAATGTTTTTGTCATTTAAAAACAAAATAGGAAATACTAAATGGTGATGCGAGAACAACACAAATCAACCACTTATTCCACCATTGCCAAGGGAGCATCACATTTTACCTCTTGAAAACAGAAAATAAATTTCTGCCAAAAAAAAAAAGTTGAAAATGTAAAACTCAAGGATAGAAATCCATGATCAAATAAAAACTAACATCACCCATAAATCTAATAGAAAGAAGAACTTAGGTACATGTTATTTATAAAGTCATGAAACAACAATGATTCTTAAACATACTTGAGCAGACCGCGACCTTCATTCGCAGAGAAACCCACTCCTACTCCTTCGGTCACAGAGAGAGGGTTGTGAGAAGGGAGAGAGAGACCCTTATCGTAGAGATTGTAACCTGTTGCCTCGAATTAGTGAGAGGGGTGAGAGATATCTACAGAGAATCTTTCACCCTTGCAATGAGCGAGCTTCGTGAGTAGAGCGAAACCTTTGCAGAGCAATGAGCGAGCTTTGTGAGCAGATTTTGCTACCTAGGGTTTTCTCCTCCCAGAGCGCCTTTCAGATTCAAACCCAATGAGAGCGTCGGACAGAGAGATTAAGGGAGATTTTCATTCATGAGCTTCAACCACAGGGAGATTTTCACTTGTGAGCAAGAGAGATGCAGCGAGAGGGTTGAGAGAGAGAGAGAGAATCGTGCGAGGGAAACCCAGTTTTAGGGATTCTGAAATTCAAATTTCAAAACATGTTCTAAACCTTACTGTTTGGGTGAACCGGTTCGAGTCATCCACACTTGTAAACCGGATCACCCAACCTTCTTAATCTTGATTGTTGGTGATGAACTGTCCACGTGTCGTGTTCTGCACCTAGCAAAACATGGAAAAACAGAGATTAGAACAACAGACGATTTTTATCCCCTAGTAACTCAATGCAAGACTGACGTGTTTTGAATTTAGGACAAAGAACCATTGATGTGACAATTCCTTCATTTTCTTTTGTAAAAATCATTTCATCTAGTAATTTATATTGATGTGACAATCATCTCTTTGGATTTTTAACGCAAATCATATCTTCTGTTTTTGCTCAACTCATGGAATATTAGAATAAACTTACCCTACTTTTTCCCTCAATAACTAACGAGAGTGTAGTTTCACACCTAAGATATTGTGGAGAACGCGTTTAATATGGAGAGAGATGGTGAGAGGATGTGGGATGTAAATTGTAATGCACACAGTGGCGACTTATGACATACAAGTCCGGACTCTAGAGTAGGATCTATTTGTATATGGTAACTAATCAAGAGTCCTTGGTTACCTTGGGGAAGTCTCTCAAGTCTCTTCTATGTGGGACGACCATTCTTAAAGGTCCTAGCAATAAGACTTGGGAGATGAGGTTTATAAGGACCAAAGATGGCTTGTTTTTTCCAAAATTTGTGGTCCAATTCATTAGAGATCATAACTTTACAAGAAGGGAATATCTTGTTTTTTATGTACAAAAGAAATTTGAACTTGATGTCTTCATCTTTGACCATCAAAGTTTTTGTGAGAAACCATGTTCTTATTTCATGTGTCATGTTAGTAAAAGATCATTGAACATAAACCACCCTCTTGTTGAAGCCACATCTTCCCACCAAAAAGCACAAACTCTACCTAGTTTGGCATTGGCACCGGTACCAGCATTGCAACCATCTACTAGGCAAAAAGTTTGCAAAATTTGCTTTGCTTATAGATATAGAATCTCTATTCTTATTGTCTACTTTGCTTATAGATATAGAATCATGGTTTAAAAGAATGCATGTAGGAGTGTCTAGCACACTACATTTTGTCACTCTTAGAGAAATTCTTAGTTATGATGATGTGGATATTTTATGCTTCTTTAGGTTGTGTTTGGTAGCTAAGAGAAGAAAAGAAAAGAAAAGAGAAAAGTACAATTTTCTTGGTTTAAGAATTTCTCTTTGTGCTTGGTATGTCCTGATCCAAAAGAAGATTCAGTTTTTTTTTTTTTATTTTTTTTTTTTTTTTTAAATTTTAAAATTCCCTGAATTGTTAGTTTTGTTTGCTAAAAAAAAAAAAAAAAAAAAAAATCTTGCCAAAAACACAAGAAAACATGAGAAAATATAAAAAAACTTTTCTTTTCTTCTCTTATAATGGTAACCAAACATACATACTTTTTTTATTTTTTATTTTCTCACCATTTCATTTCTTTTCTAGATTTTCCCCCCTTTAGAGAGTATCATTCTTCACAACTGGAAATGTTTTACCTGTGGTTACTCCAGTGTATGCCTATTTTTGCCTCCACATCCTTTGTAGCCACCGCACTAGTGCAGTGAGCATCTGGTGTTTGGGAGCCCCTTGAAGTGTGTGTCTGGATGCTCACTCTACCAGTGCAGTGCTTCAGAGGATGTGGATTCCTATTTGTCTCCAATTTGGTAGTAGGGGAATCTGCTTAGGGTTTTGTTGTTTTTGGAGATCTAATGATGGCATTGCCAAAAATGGTCCCTTTAGTCAATTTTTGAAATCTTCTTTTTTTTTTTCCTCCGCTGATGGTCATGATCATAGTTAGCAAAAATGAGAACGGAAAAAAAAAAAACAGAAACGGACGGTATAAGTTTTAAACAGTAAATTTTTTCAAACGATACAATCAAATAAACGGTAAAAAAAATAGCGAATGGAAAAAAACAGAAAACAGATGGTACTGGTTTAAAACGTGTAGTTTTCAAACAAATGGGACCAACATAATGGTAGTATACTCGTATAAATTAAGGAATTATTACATCAATACCTACATTTAATATTCAAAACAACTACAATATCCAACGCTAATGCATATATATCTTATGTCTCATTATAAGTTTTATGACATATAATTGAATATCATCCAACATCAATTCTAAATTCATACATTACACATGTCCAGGTTTTATTGAGCAATATGGCTTGGCTATGATGTTGTTCATTGTTGTCAACATAATCAACACACTCCTGGAGTAATGTATGTTTAATTTGAAAATGGGAGTCATCATTCTAGAAACATTTTTAAGCAAATACATCAGATTGTATCTCAATTTCGGGGTCCATACATTGATATTGAGTTGAAGGTGATATCATGAGAAATATAGTCCATTGAGTTTGCTTCAAGTCAGCGAAAGAATCAGGTCGATCAGAGTTCGGGAGAGAGAGAGATATATGGTCAATTAAGTAGACATTATGTCCAACAAATTAAGTATTAAAAAAGGCCAAAAAATGGGAACATTTTTAAATGTGTTTTAAATGTGTTTAGAATGGGAGTGCTTGCCGTTTGAAGTTTTTTCAACTATCTTTGGGAAGCAGACGGAAAAACGTGTTTTAAATGATAAAAAACAAGAACGTGTTTAAAATAGAGTTGTAAACGCATTTTTACTAACAATGGTCATACCTTAGGGGATCTAGCTCCTCCCCATAGAGCTCAGGGACAAAAGAGTGATCTTACGATTGGGATTCGGGCATGCATCCTGATGTCAACCTAGTCGTGAGATTACTCTCTAGTTCCTCGACTCTATGGAGAAGAATCCTATGCTGTCATAGGTGGATCAATAAGACATTCTTTGTATATTCCCCATCTTGGTATGTCAAGACGTTTAAAATCTTGCATATCTTTTTTACTTAAAATTAACCTTTGCTGATCTATAGCAAGAAGAAAAAGGATAGCGTTTTGAGTAAAAACACCGAAATACCCTTGCGTGAAGATTCTCTGCAATGAGTGCGGGCTGCATTTTCTCGGGATTTCTTCCGTTTGGGAACCTTTTTCAGTCTGCAACACAGCTGAAGATTTAAAAAAAATTGAGTGAAATCATTATGCATTTAGGGGCATTTAATTGTTGAACTTTCCCCTTAAGGGTTCATTGAGTTTTATGATCTGGTCTTGTCTCTGTTATCTGTAATTTTCTGGAGAAGTGATTGATGTTGTATAACTATATTTCATTTGGGGTCTCCCCATTTGGTCGATTTGTCGTGGGGAACACAGTGCTGTTGCCTCGTGTTCTCTCCATTGGTGGGAAGATGTTGGAAAAGCTAGGGTTTTTCTTCTGGGTTTTGTTTCTCTGGGGCACTTTTTTTGGTAAACTTGTGGTGGAGAAGAACAGCTTAAGGGTGATTTTTGCCTGAGTCACTGGAAGGTGTTTACGAAAGTGCGTTTGGAAACTTAGGGGTTCCTCAGTATGGGGGAACCATGGTTGGGACTTTGGTTTATCCACAAATGAATCAAAAAACATGCAAGAGATTTGATGACATTGGTGTGTCTTTCATATCGAAGCGAGGAGGCCATCCAAAATTTCTTCTTGCTGACAGAGGAGGTCGGCGCTGTTAAATTCATGTTTAGGACTGTGCTTCTGTTCCTAATTTTGGAATTTTTATTCTCTTGGTCTTTAATTATGCCTTTTATCCATGAGTTCTCTTGTCTTTCCCTTTTTAAAGCAATTTTGACCTAGTTGATTATTAAATTCTTACATTTTTTTAATGATGTTTAATGTGTTGGTCTATTGGCGTTATTAGATTTGGTGTGGATAGCCTTACCATTACTTCGTTCTGCCTTGTTGACGACTCTATTCTACTTAATATTTTCCATTTTCTGAATAAGGTTGCTTGAAATTGCTTCACATTTTCTTTAATTTATTCTGTTTTCAGGCTGTAGTTGCTTACCTCTACTTAAATGCCCTTAAACATGCTGGATTCGGGTAATCTGGTTTTCGGTTGTCAAATCCAAATATTTGGGTCCTTGGGGTTGGGTTTTATTTTGGGATTGCTCAGCTTTATTTTGGATCTTGTTCCTTGTGATTGATTGTTATGCGTGTCTCTCTAAACTGCCATGCAAACTTTCGTCTTACTGGTAAGGTTGCTATGTTATCAGATTGTTATTTCACGTTGAAAGCATGGAATGCACAGAATGCTGGGGCAGCGGCTATTCTTGTCATGGATGACAAGATATAACCTTTGTTCACCATGGACACCCCGGAAGAGGAGAATTCTCGAGGTGATTATCTGCGGAACATCACCATCCCCTCTGTAATAATTAGCAAGGCTTTAGGTGACACCATCAAGAAAGCTTTATCTTCTGGAGAAAGGGTTGACATAAAATTGGATTGGAGGGAGACTCTGCCTCGCCAGGATGTCTGTGTTGAATATGAGTTCTGGACAAATAGCAATGATAAATGTGGAATTAAGTGTGACGGGCAAATTGAGTTTGTTAAGACCTTCAAAGGAGCAGCTCAGATTCTTGAGAAGGAAGGTTACACTCGGTTTACCCCACACTACATCACTTGGTATTGCCCTGAAGCTTTTACATTGAGCAAGCAATGCAAGTCTCAGTGCATCAACCATGGGAGGTACTGTTCTCCAGATCCTGAACAGGATTTCAGTAGAGGTTATGAGGGAAAGGATGTCGTCATTCAGAATTTGCGTCAGGCTTGTTTGTTTAGAGTCTCAAATGAAAGTGGCAAACCATGGCTTTGGTGGGCTTATGTTGCCGATTTCTCAATCAGGTGCCCAATGAAAGAGAAGAAGTATACTAAGGAGTGTGCAGATGAAGTCATCAGTTCTCCTCCTAGAAAACTTTAAGAAAAAGGAAAAGAAGAATGTGAATCTCAGCCATCTGTGTCGATCCGGACACTGTTATCACTAATATCTTTTGGATACACTATCTTAACAATTATACAGAAAGAATCATGATAGAATTCCTATAATTCTGGTGCCTTATTTTGTTATTTATATTGTCTTGAGCTTGTTTGGACCATGTAATCCTCCTTCCTGAATCCCATCCTGCAAATGTTGAAGTGAATACTTCTGTATGTGCGATTTATCAGGATATTACTTGGCCAATGTCTGGGTGGCCTTGGATCATTTTGAAACTTTGGATGCCTGTAAGTTATGATTTGAAAATTGCCGAGCTTTTGATGTTCCATGTGGATCTGGAAATTGGCTTCCATACTCTGTATATGATATCTCTCCGCAATTGGCTGTATGGTTTTGTCATAGGAACTCTATAGAACTCTTGAGTTTGGCTTTCACTTTCCAAGTCAGAACTAAAAATAGGAAAGCCAAGTTCCTTGTTTAACCGAGTTTCTGAAAATTTTCTTTTGTGATACTGTTTATGTACTAATCTTTGAAGTACAGTAAGATGAACTCTTATTTAGGTAACTTGTTTCCATTGCTGTATTTTGACGGGTTTGATCTCAACAAGATAGACTAATGTATTGGAGACCCTGAGGCAGATGAGGAAAATCCAGTGCTTAAAGCTGAACTGGATGCACAGGTTAATTCCCTTACTATTCACGTGTAGTCTTAATATCATTGTGATTAATTTATTTATTTCTTTTCCCTGCAAGTCATTCCTGAATTCTGACTTGCAATTTATTCTGATTTTTAGATTGGGGCACTGGCTCTCGAGGAGATGTGACTATGTTGCCTACTCTTGTAATCAACAACAGACAATATAGAGGTTTGAGGTATTTTCTTTTAAGAAGTACTGTCAAACATCTGAATGTCAGTTAAATATGCAGCTATAATATATTTTGTTTCACTGGTTTTAGGTAAGTTGGACAAAGGAGCAGTCCTTAAAGCCCTCTATGTCAGTTTCCTAGACGTCCCCGAGCCTGCTGTTTGAGTAAGTGAAGGTCAGATGAAGTTCTTGCTGCATTTTCTCGTAGCTTATTTATCTAGACTTTGGATATTGAACTGATACAATTGACTGTCACACTCAGTTCATGATACTCTGCAACTTGCATTTTTTTCCCTTCTTTAGAGTCCCATTCAGTGTTTAACCCAATTTTTTGTTACTATGTCCCATCCGTTGCTAGGACAGCTATTGCCTAGAAATGTCCGTGGTATGAAATAATTAGGCATTCAGGTCTAATGGTTGATTTGTTTGCCGCAAGATTTTCAAATGCCAGTATTTTTTGGTGTGTAAATATTTTCATGACAGTTAACTATGAATCTATAAATTTATCTGAGGTTTTAATGGCCTTGCTCTAGAATATCAAGATAGGGTTTGCTATGGGCGTCGACATTGGGTCCACTATAATACCTCTGTACCATGTTGACTGTCCTGTTTTCCAATTTATGAAAAAGAACAACCTAATGCACGAGGTTCCAGCTATTGCAAGTGACAAATGTATGCAGCCTTACCCCCTGATTCGCAAGAGAGGATGTTTCCAGTTTTCGATCCTGTGACCAACATGTTGCAATAGTGCAACCTAACCGTTGCACCACAGTTTCGAACCTGTTTTCCACTTTATGGCTGCCCCAAATTGCTTGTTTTCTCTAGAAATCTAGTAACAGATCTTTAATAAGTTGACTACATTACCTTGTCATTACCACATTTCATAAATATAATAATGGACCTTACCAGTGTTGGTGATATTTTTTAGAATCGTTTTTGATGTAGTAATTAAAGCCCTAACTTCTAACTTTGAAAGGAGAGGCGAAGGGGGAAAAAAGGTCACACAAGAAGTTAGAATGGTATTCTGGTTTGGATATTGAGTGGATTGGTCGATATGGTATGGTTCGGTACGTATCGATACACAAAGATACATTTTTAAACAAGTGTATTGTATCGATACCAACTGATACTGATACATATCGGCTGATACGATACGATACAGTATGGACTGATACTTTAAACCATGCACACTTGGCACCCAAATTCGGTGCAGAGGTAGATGCCACAATTCCCTATCTAACCCATAAAATTTTAGCCCAAATCTGAGTTATGTACAGGGAATTCTTAAAAAAAACAAATAGGGTAAAAAAAAAAAAGAAGTAAAAAATGAAAGCTAAGAAAGATGGGCTGCTGAAAATGCACTGAAAATAATTTTATAGATAGATAGAGAATAGTGGCGTGTATTTGTTCACTGAATTTGAATTCCAAGTAGATTGCTACATGGCAGATATAAGTGGGATGTCTTAGGGCGCGTTTGATTGCTTGATTTTATAGAAACAATACCTTTAAGAATGTAACTTCATAGAATATGGTTCCCTAGAATTGTATTCTTGAAAAAATAACTATTTGGTTAATACGGATTTTGTATGGTGATTTTCTCAGAATAACTGTTTGGTTACTAGGATTCTGCCTTTGGGAAACACCCAGAATCACTCTGAATAACTGTTTGGTTGCGCTTAAAATGTAATTATTTTCCTATTTTTGTATACAACTATCCAATGTTATTTTTATGTCCATACACAAGTTTCTAACACTTTTTATAGTGTTATATTATTAATTAATTTTGCTAACATTTGGAGGAAAAATCTTTTTTTTTTTTAATTATTAAATGAAAAGGAAAATACCATAAAGCTAAATTATCCAGCTTCGTCTTTTTAATAACTATGGGGTTAAAAGAAAAAGTCCATAATACTTAGTCTTTACACATACATATGTAGCTTAAAGTACAAAAAGTCTATAATACTTAGTTAAAAACCCAGCTTAAAGCCTTAAAGTACGTCTTCTAATGTACTCCCTTCCTAGACAATTTCATTTATGAATGCGAAGATTTTTAACTGCATCAAGCACCTCTTAATTATCCTACTTTGTTCTTCAGATGCCTCAATTCTCCCTCTTAGATATCCCTGCAGATAATCTGTGGATGTAGGAGGTGTCATTGTAGGTTGACTCATGCCCATGGTCCCTCCTAAATGGTTCGATGAAGAAGAATCTTCATCCTTAATCAATTCAAACTTTCCACATCCTATTTTTAAACTAAAAATCAATTGGTACCATTCAAACATTAGACATTTAAATGTGAATGTCTAAAAAAATGTAATGTCTACAAAATTAATCTATATGACAATCATACGGAGGTGGAATATGGGCAACACCAAAAGTCACACCCAGCCTTCTCTTGGCACAGGTATGCCGGCATTGGATACGTTACCGCATCTAGTCAGCCTGATACTTCCCCAGGATCCAACTCTAGGAGAGTCCACAACACCACAACCACATATATCTAAAAGTCATGATCATCAGAGTATTTAGCGTATATATGAAATCAAATAAATAATTCATACTCACCCAATGCTTCTATGTGATATCTGATATCATATGTACAATGATTCACAAGCTATTTACAACAGTCCATTATGTTATAGTGATCCTAGTTTAAACATGTATACCTGTAGTCTGAACCATAAAAAACTGTCATCCATATATATATATATACACACACACACAAAAAATATGACATCTTCCAAAAAGGCTCGGATCCTCAAAAAGTATGATCTTCGTGGAAGTATATATTTACCCAAAAAGAATAGTCCCTGGTAAGTCTACTCCTCAGAAGTACTGGCTTCCATAGGCGTAGTCGTCGCATTCGCAGTTGGGTCCATGGTCGATTCCATCTTCTTGAAGATTGGCCAAGTTATCCATGGCCATTGTCTCATAATCAAAGTAGGAGGTCAGCAAAATACTGGTCTCAACCTCGACATTTAGAAGGAGTAAATAAAAAGGGTGAGCACTGGTAATGCTCAGTGAGGGGTGGGGGGAAGAACAAACACACACATCCATATGCAATGCATGCTCCACACATAGAAAATGATGCTTATGAGTCCATTTAATTAACTATTCTCATTCCCTAGTCCATTACTGAGTCTTATAACCTATGGGTATAAGTGCTACCGACACGTGGCATTCCCTACCCTGTATGCTAGGCCTCAGGAACACAAGCTATGCCTCAAGTAGGAGGCAGTCAATGCCAGCATGGGTCCTGGGCCACACCGGCTAACCCCTAAAAGTAACCTTGTATCATAAAGATATTGATTTCTGCTATCCAAGTATAGAAATTACTAAATGAAGGATGTGAAGCATATTTGGCATATGTCCAAGACACTACCAAGAAGACTGCTACATTGGAAGAACTGGAAGTAGTCAAAGAATTTCCAGATGTATTTCCAGAGGATCTGAGTAGTGTACCCCCAGATAAGGAAACTAAATTTTGTATTGATTTTAATACTTGGGGCAGCATCAGTGTCAAGGGCACCTTACATAATGGTTCTGGCTGAATTGAAGGAGTTAAAGGAACAGTTCCAAGATTTGTTGAAGAAGGGTTTTATTAGACCTAGTGTGTCACCTTGGGGAGCTCCAGTCTTGTTTGTGAAGAAGAAAGGCCGGAGTTTACGGATGTGTATTGACTACCGGGAGTTGAGCAAGTTGACAATTAGGAACCGGTATCCGCTTCCCTGTACAGATGGTTTGTTTGACCAGTTGCAAGGAGCTAGTATGTTCTCTAAGATTGATTTGAGGTCAGGGTATCATCAGTTGAAGGTCAAACAAAGTGATATCCAGAAGACAGCTTTCAGGACTAGGTATGGCCACTATGAATTTGTGGTTTTGCCATTTGGACTGACCAATGCACCAGTAGCTTTTATGGGACTGATGAATAGAGTGTTTCATGATATGCTGGATCAGTATGTGATTGTCTTTATTGATGATATTTTGATTTCTTCTAAGAGTAAAGAGGATCATGCAATTCATTTGAGGTCAATATTACAGAGGTTGAGAGAGAAGCAGTTGTATGCCAAGTTTAGTAAATGTGAATTTTGGTTATCACAAGTGAATTTCTTGGGACACATTGTATCTGTTAGAGATATTGAGGTTGATCCTGGAAAGGTGAAAGCAGTGTTGGATTGGGAGTCTACTAAGACTGTTGGTGAAATTCAGTGTTTTCTGGGCTTAGTAGGTTATTACAGAAGATTCATTGAGAATTTTGCTCAGATTTCTACTCCTATGACCCGGTTAACTCGAAAAGGGGTTAAGTTTGAATGGACTGAAGAATGTGAAAACATTTTTCAGGAACTGAAAAACCGACTGGTAATAGCTCTAGGCCTTGCTATTCCAGATGGTACATCAGGATTGGTTGTATATAGTGATGCATCCAAGCAAGGCTTAGGATGTGTGTTAATGCTGAATGGCAGGGTAATTGCTTATGCTTCTAGGCAATTGAAAGATTATGAAAAGAATTATCCTACACATTATCTGGAATTGCCAGCAGTCATTTTTGCATTGAAAATTTGGCATCACTATTTGTATGGAGAGAAATATGAAATTTCTAGTGATCATAAAAGCCTTAAATATCTCTTCACCCAGAAAGAACTGAATATGAGGTAAAGAAGATGGTTGGAATTATTGAAGGATTATAACTGCACTATTCACTACCATCTAGGGAAAGCTAATGTGGTAGCAGATGCTCTCAGTAGGAAACACAAAGTTACTACATTAGCTGCACTTACTGCTAATCCTATGTTGATTGAAGAAGCAAGAGAGTTGGGTTTGAAGGTAATTGTGGAAGTGGAGACACTTGAAGATACAACACTTGCCACATTGACCATTAAGCCTTCTTTGCTTGAACAGATCAAGGAAGCCCAACTTAAAGATGATTGTTAAGGAAGACCATTAGTGCTGTAAATAGTGGGAGACAGAAAGATATGAGGTTCACATTGAAAGATGGAATTCTATGGTTCAGTGACAGATTGTGTGTTCCAAGGGAAGAGAAGTTGATAGAGTCGATTATGAATGAAGCCCACAGCACACCTTACTCTGTACATCCTGGCAGTACAAAAATGTATAGAGATCTGAAGAAAACTTATTGGTGGCATGGTATGAAGACTGATGTAGCAAAACATGTGGCAAAATGTATGAATTGCCAGTTGGTAAAAGCATTGAGACAGAGGCCACATAGGTTATTAAAATCTCTCCCAGTACTAGCGTGGAAATGGGAGCATGTCATTATGGACTTTGTGATAGGATTACCAGAACCAGAAGAGGGAATGACACTATATGGGTGGTTATTGACAGGTTGACC
>NW_024869148.1:0-29373 GCF_013358625.1 Macadamia integrifolia
AAAAAAAAAAAAAAAAAAATTTGATGGCTGCTGGCACCAAAGAAAAAAAAAATGCTCCTATATATCTTATCCATGTGCTTTTGCTTTTCAAACCCAACCAACACAAAAGACACTTCGTAGAAATTAACAACCCTTCTAATTTAGCTGATTTTTCCACGAAAGACCTTATTGTACGTTAGTTTTCCTTTATATTTTTATTTGTTCTCTTTTTAAGATTTCCTCATCGGATGGAGGTGGAAACGTGTTGGTGTTTGATGTCTTGTATTTCGTCGCAGTTTAATCCAGGGAGTACTGGTGCAGCACCTAGACAGCCAAGACGGCGGTCCTGCTAGCCGGTTAGCGAGCCGTGGGGGTTGCAAGGGGGGCAGGAGGCAGGGGGTGTAGGGGGGCGCAGCCCTCCGCTCGAATTTTTTATTTGAGAGCAATTGTAATTTAATCCGGATTAGGGTGGCAATTGTAGTTTAATCCGGATTAGGGTTTTTTCGCTATATATTTGTAGCGAGGGTTTCTTTCTCTGTAATGCAAGCAATACTGAGAGGTGTGAAGACGAGCGCTGTAACCCTATTCTCCATTGATAGTGAAGCATGATTTCATCTCACCGGGGACGTAGACAACCTTGTCGAACCTCGTAAAATCGGTGTGTATTATTTGTTTTGTTTTTTCATTATCTTCTGCATCGTTTTAGGGTTGCGTTTCTACACTTATTCGTGCTGTCTTATTAGGACTTCGATTTCCTATGGGAGTCATGGTTCAAATACAACCATACCATCAGGAGATTTGATTCGGTTCATATACGAGATTGTTCTGTCTCTAGTTTGTTTGGGCAATAGCAATCCACTTTCTCTCTATATTAATGGATTCCATTTGTCCGAACCAAGAGCGTATGAGAACCCGATCCAGAGTGTACGATCAGGTGAGAACCATAATGTATGGGTATTAACAACAAAAGACCTTTTCTTTTTTTATTCGTAGAATCTTTATTTATTTTTATTTATTTTATTATTGTTATGAGTAATGTATTAAGACTTGACCCATACCTTTTATTTTTCTTTGGGTAGAAGACAATAGAGTCACTAGACCCTTACTAACGTATTAAATACGATATTGATTTTGGGTCTTCCAAGATGAGAGTCATGAGACTATTGGACACAACATTGAATTCGGGTCTTCCAGGATGAGAGTAATGACTGATTTTGGGTCTTCCTAGATGAGAGTCATGACACCATTGGATATGGCATTGATTTTGGGTATTCCAGGATGAGAGTCATGGGACCATTGGATATGGCATTGATTTTGGCGCAAAAATCTCTGTAGAAAGGTAGAAGTGGCAATGAGATCTAAAATGGTTGGGAGAGCCCTGACATGTACCTCAGTCATTGGATCCTCACTGTCGCTCACTGTCAAGTGCAGAGGATTTGAATCATTGATTTTGGGTGTTTCTTGTTAGGATAAGACTATTGGGCCAAAAATATTTTCAAAAGGGAGGGGGTGGAGGGGGCACAAAAATCCTATACAAGGAGGCAGTGACCAGCATTGAGGATCCAATGACTGGGTTGCATGCCAAGGCCTCCCAGTCGTTGGATCGTCACTGCCACTCACCTCTCATCGCAAAGGATTTGAGTCTGGTGGGTTAGTTCAATTTTTCCCACTAAGTAAATCATCTTGAAATCGAAAATCGGTTTGATCCCATTTAGAATATGAAGAAGATGACTAGTCGTGGTGCGCCTAAGCTGGCTTGGATACCTTGCTTAACAAAAAACAAAGAAAAGACTAGGAACCGGTCGATCCAATTCCTATTCAGGCACAAATGACTTGGATCTGCAGGATTTGGCATTAGAACTGCGGATTCTGATTGAAATCTTTTGATTTATGTGTTTAATTCCCAATTCTTGAAACCATGTCTTCATGGAGTGGGGCTCCACTGTTGCGTAATAGAGGCGGCAACGTAGATCCAATTCCCTAAAGCACCCCGAGGCACACACCCATGTCACTACAGGAAATGCTATTTTAAGTGACGAAATTAAATTGACGACGGAGGCATTGGATTTGCTGCCCTCTATTGCGCGACAAATGTGCTGGATCTGCCCTCATGAGCCTTATTGTCCAATCACTTGTCAAGAAAAATATATTTTTCTTATTATTATTGCCTAGATACCATGCTACTTTTTCCGGTTGGGTGGACTTCATTAGTACGACCACATTAAGTGTTTTGGGAAATGTGTTATATTTTGGGAGAAAGAACGCTACCCGATAGTATTGCGTACGCCCAACACTACCCGCTTGCGACTATCTACCTCTAGACACAGGTAGGTGTGAAAAAGACTAGGTTGCCCCCGCCCTATGAGCTGACACAATGGCAATGCAAGTGGGTAGCATTCTTTTGCCCTTCTTTTTAATTGAGAGAGAGAGAGAGAGAGAGAGAGAGAGGTTCTTTGAAAAAGCAGCATACAATAATACATCAATGAGGTACACCAAAACGGTATCATATATGGAAGGCAGCAATACCATTTTATTATGAAGAGGAGAGAAAGATAAGGGAAATATGGCTGTGGATAAGGTTCTCGCACGAGAAACATTCTTGTATGGAATTGATCCATACAGATAGAATTCGCCCAAAGAAAATGATTCTCATACAAGGATCTGATCCAGCCTTGGGGAATATGTATGTCTAACATCCGATTTGGGGAAAAAGGTCGAACAGACACAATAGTCACTTGTGACACTAAAGGACCATAATTTGTAGACGGCTTGATCACCTGTAGACTTTTTTTTTGGATTAAAAGTCCAAAGAAATTTACAAGAAAAAATGGCGACTAGAAAAGTGAAACCTAGAAAATAAAATATCTCGAAGCACTTGTAGCCAACTTGACCCGTAAGTGTACAGCTGATGGCCGCAACCACAACCCTATGAACAGGTGAGGACCTTAATGTGTGGGTATCAATGACTAAGGATACCCTCTACAAAGACTTGACCCATGATATTAGGGGTGTCAATCCAAGTTCACATCGTGAGACATGACTGAGCCTGACACGCTAAGAGCCTGATCTGGACCAGTTTGATAATAAAACCCGACACATTTATAAAAAAATAGTACATGGTGTAGCCACCTAACCTGACAGGCTCCCGATCGACCCAACACATTTTTGAGCGCAACTAGATAAGACCAAGGTTGATCGATAGGAGGGGTGTATACAAAAGGGGATTGTTCAATGACCATCAAGATGTCTTTATATTGATTGTTTGCATGCTCATATGATCTCCATGCCCTATTGAATATATGAATTCTTTCATTTCACTTTGTTTCACACCCTCATCTCGGCATGACTGACCCCACCCGCTTCCATCCACTTTCAATATTGATTGTGATTTATCAAAATCGTGTAAGCTGAACCTACAAAATAAGCTGCTGAAATTCAGATTCCTAATATAATCAAAACATCTCCGATCCATTAAGCGGAGGGTTATAAAGACAGATTCAATAATGGTTTGGTTCTAGGCCAGCAAAAAGGGGGAGATTGGACGTTTTTTATTTTTCTGTTAAATCTACGTACCAGTTCCAATGTAATTTGCAAAGAGCGAAGGAAAATTCGGTGGCTTTTTCACTGAGGATTTGTAGTTGGAAAAAATACTCCACTGGATGTGTAGAAAATTCGGTCGCTTCTTCACCGGTATTGGTTGATGTTGATATTTAAAACCACTATGCCAAAATAGGAAAAAAAAATGTTAAATAAAAAATAAAAATAAAAGAGAAGAGGATAAATGGTTTTTTTTTTTTGGCTAAGTGGGTTTTAAAATAAAAATGTTAATAAAAATAGAGAGAGAGGTGAAAACATCATAGGTTATCCAGTTGATAGTTTGTGGTGGAATCCACGAGTCAGCAAAGGAAATGTATAAGAACCCCCTGATTCGGACTCTTCTTCGATTGCATCAAGCAACCTAATGTAGAATCGGATTGCAAGGACTTAATATCTTATTTATCTCGCACTCAAACACTGGGTCCTTTGTCTACATACTCAATTGATGTCAAAGACATTTTACACTTATCACCGTATTTTAATTTTTTTAAAGGTGAGGCTGTCTACTTGGGAACCAGCCTTTCCATAAAGGGTGTAAGACTGTCTACCTATATACTCTCTCAGAATCTTGCTTAAGTGCGAGAAGCCTTTGTAAACTGGGTAACGGCTTTTTTTTTTTTTACTGTATTTTTATTTTTTACATTATAGTATGGTCCTAGGGAGATCGATAAGATTACTGACTTTTAAGCCCCACCAGCCGTGTCATTGACATGTAAAAGAATTTGGCCAAATTCCATTGGAGAAAATTGGTATTCAAAACTATGTGCTAATCATGGTCCATTGAATAAATGGTTTTCTGCCCAAAAAAGGAAAATAAAAAAGAATAGCTCGAAATTGCATGGATTTGATCGGAAAAATTTAATGCTCCATCCCATAATTAGCCCATTTTAAAAGCATATTTAAGACGAAGGGAATATAAGTTTCAGAGAAAATACATTACAGCTATTAAGGGATTGTACTAATTAATACACATAGAGCTTACTCAGTCTATAAATATCACAGACATGGATCCCTGGATAACTTAAAGAAAACATTTCTTTTTTTTTTTAAAGGAAAAGAGATGGCAAGAATTGGAGCTGCAAGAATCCTCTTTCTATTGGTTTTGATAGTCTGCACAGCTGCATGTCTAACTAGTAATCACTTTGCAGTTTTACAAATCATGTTCTTGCAACTTTTTGCTTCTTTTTTTTCTTCTTCTTTAATTCATTTCAATGAATAATAGTGTCTATTCCTCAAAATTTCTTACATTTCTATTATCTTATTAATATGTAATTTACTTGAAATGTAGATATGGAACATGGAGCTGTGAAGGAAGAAGTGAAGTGCTCCTTAAAGACAAAAGAAACAGTGAAGTGCTGTGCAACCCTTCATTTGGAGAAATGTGATCACAAGGAAAGTGCTGACAATGATTGTTGCAATAGAGTGTGCTCTGAAACATGCAAGAAGGGTGGAGAATGCAAGCCATGGGAACAGAATGGGATTTGTCATTGTAACTGTTGATGAATAATAAATATATAAAATAAATAAATAAATAAATAAATAAATAAATAAATAAATAAATAAATAAATAAAATTTGGTATATGACAAAAAGTTGATTATATATTTTTGAGAATATTCTTCCTGAATCCTTGAAATATAACACATTAGAGGAAAAGAAAAGACCAAATCAATCTCCTTCTTGACCATGGTTCAAGGGATTAGATTGGTATCGAGAGAAAGATTGGATTGGTATTGGAAGAGTCCGATCTTAATTCTAGGCCAATCCTGTATCGGTATAGCAATATGGATTTAAAGGTGTTAATTGGTTTGGTTTCGATGCATATGGTGTGGTTTGATTCGTTTCACATTTATTTGGTTAAAATCAAACCGTATCATTTATTAAACAGTTGTACTTTTTGAAACCACAATTGTTTAGTAAACGGTTTCGATTCCACGGTTTTTAAACAGTGTCGATTTTACGGTTTTAAACAGTTTTGATTGTGGTTAATTCCATACGATTTTTAAACGTTTAGCAATCGGTTTGCTAGTTTATTCGCATGCTTACTAAAATTTGCTTTAATTGATAAATGCTTCAATCTCATATCAAATTAAATGAGGCATTGAACAAGTAATGATTTACTACATAACTACATAATAGGAGTAAATTATTGAATAGATTGTTCGACAACTTCTATGGTCCTTAATTCTTCCCTAAATTAAACCATTATGTTTTGTTAAAACAACCAAATATTTAATCGTTATATGGTTAATCGGATTGGTTTTGACGATTTAAACGGTTCGATTTTCACGGTGTCAATTCGGTTTGAAACCAACAGGTTAAATGGTTAAAACAAACCTGATCCATTTAACTAATTGGTCTTAAACTTGAAACCATAACCAAACCATTTACTAAACAGTTTTACAGTTTCGATGTAGATGACTCGATTCAATTTCAGTAAATGGGTTCACATCCTTATATGGATTAATGGTAAAATAAATAAATAAATTAAGGAAACCAAGGATGAATTTTTTGGATATGGACCAATTTGGATCAGTCTCGCAGACATTGATCTCAATTTTCTAAAATCATAATCTCGACGTTGAGGGGCAGTGTATAAGCCCAAATCAGAGAGGGACCTTGGTATTCGCCTTGGTATTCGTCAGAGTTAATGAGC
Source organism: Macadamia integrifolia (assembly GCF_013358625.1). Lineage (NCBI taxonomy): Eukaryota > Viridiplantae > Streptophyta > Magnoliopsida > Proteales > Proteaceae > Macadamia > Macadamia integrifolia. The sequence goes on from NW_024869148.1 coordinate 6,232, forward strand.
TGTGCAGAGGGGGGAATCTCAAGCTTATTTGAAAGATTGCGTTAAACAAACTGAGTATCGGTGTATGATAGATACCTCAAGAAAGAGTGTTCGATTTGGATGGTCTTTTGTACCCTGGACTCTCACCTTCTGTGTGGAAGCAAATGCTGAACCTCAACTACCATTTGAAAGGTGTGATTGTAAGTTGATGTGGTCTACAATGCAACATCAGCAATAAATGAATGAAAGTTACACTTTTTTTTTCTTTAACGAAGGGTATCTAGGCTTCGGCTTGACTAGTCCTGTGGGTCCATATTGACCTCACAACTGCATGGATTAGGACATATCGAAATTGAATGAGAATCATTCAATTTTTACTGAAAACAGGAAAGAGCACTAAACACCCTATGTGAGTGGCCCAAGGTGTGCCTAGTAGGAGTCGAACTCAGGAATGAATGAAAGTTACACAATAACTACTCTTAGTGGTTATAAGGTGAAATTGTTATCCCCATCCCTTTTGATGAATTCATAAATTGTTATGAATCGATGAGAACTTGGGATTGTATCAATGCTTGGGTTTGAAGATATTGATACTCTAATTCTTAATAGTGATTAAAGTCATCAGCTACTCTATATAACCACTCTTTAACATATGGTTCAAAGACGTACACATGAACCAATTGATGTGGACAACTTACGCATTTTTCTTTTATAGAAAATATATATATATATTTTTTTGGATTTAAGTGAATTGTATGTCAAATGATGATATTTCCCGTTGAGTGTATTTTCTTGCTAGGTTCTCCTCGCCATTTCTTTTGTATTATTTCATTTTTTTTTCTTTATACAATTATGATCATTTTCCAAAAAAATAAAAATTCTGATAATGATATATATATATATATATATTTTATATTTAATGAGATAATGACTTATTATTGATAACAATGATGTGATTTATGATCATCTTGTAGGATGTCTGATAGGATAAAGTATTTTTTTTTTTTTCCTTTTTTATTAGGTGGGAGACTTTCTTTTGATAAATTTGTTTTTTTAGATGTTATTATTCTTTGGGACAAATTTAGATGCTATTATTGTGTTTATTAAATTATGTAAATGTTTAGGACAAATTCATATAATAGCATAATTTTAACTTCCGAATATTTAAACTACAGTAAGAAAAATCATATGTACTAAATGTGTATTGTATTATAGTAGTATGTGTGTGTGTGTTTTTTTTTAAACTAATTTTTTTATGCAATTCTTAACACTAAATTTTAAACATATTATTAAAATTTAGGGCTGTTTAGTATCCGCATGTATCCTTAATTTTTTTTTTCCACTTATAAACTATGCATCAGACCTGGATCCTCTCAAGTGTCTCAGGCCTTTCAATGTGCATCGGACAACTGACAACTGACAACACCAAGACATGCACCCCAAGTCTTTTTCATCCATCTGATATGCATTGGTGGAGATTAGTGCACTTGAGAGGATCTCGTTCCGTCATGTGCACCCCTCCACTAGATATGTAGGCAAGCCCAAAAGGTAAAACCAAGGAGAGAGATAGGGCAACTAACAGATGGAGGGGGAATGGGCCCATATAGAACCACCTCCCATCACGGTTTGACCCGTAGACCATAAACTTCGGGTAATTGAAGCCGGGTAGGCAAATCCACCAACGCATGATCCGATGGGTTATGCTATAGTATTTTACCATAACGTTTACCCCATTTCACTAAATTGATATGAAATAGATTAATCTCACTGTAAAATAATACTCCCATATAATCAATTTCTATGTTGGACAAGCTTTACTTGATATGAATTGTAAAATGAATAGCTCGAAGTTAGGGGAAGTATTGCACGATGCCAGAGTGCAGATTCCAACGTGCACCCCTTTAAGAGCTCTTTAAGATATTGAGAAAAAGATTCATCATGCTAAATGCTTAATAATATGTCATAAATGACTTATCACATGACATATCTTGGCTGTGAATATATTTTTCATATCATCATTCAATCACAATTATTATTATTGTAATATAAATCCATCGTACATTCCATGTATGATATTGCAAAGATTTATTTATGTATTTTTTCTGGTAAAAAAATTTGGAAGTATTTAGAAAGAATAAGTTATAAAATCAAGGGACCCAATCTAAGATTAATCCACCCCATCGAGTAGCTTTCTAGGTTTTGAAACTTTGGTCTTCTCCTTCCTTGTTCAACCAGTTAAACAGTTGCCTTTTCCTCGGGTGGCTAGGTCCTTGGTAAAATTCTGACCCGAACCCAAACCCAAACCCGAACAGCTTAATAGATTTAACATTTTAAAATGATTCTTTCTATCAGAATATAATAACTGGGGCCAAATAAAAATGGAAGCCTTAATTGATTCTAGGTCAGATGAGGAATATTTTGGCTGTCACTGAAATACAGAATCAGGGTTTGATTTGTATCCCATGGAAATCCCAAAATTAGATATGAAAAAAAAAAATCTAAGTGGAGAAAACTATCCAAAAAAAAAAAAAAAAAAACCAAAGAAGTATACAAAGAAGACACTATGAATAAATTTGCATGCCATTAAAGTCTCAAAATCCCAATAACTCTTATACGAAAATCTTTCCCTATAAAGAAAAATATTTAAAAATAGAATTCTTTCTAAAATAGAAAATATACACAGAGAGCTAGCGTAGTTTATATATAAGGCAGACATGGGTAGTCGTTAGTATTAAAGAACACAATACCTTTGATCTCTTGTATTGAGAAAAGAGATGGGAAGAATTGGAGCTGACCATATCTCAATAAGAAACAATATTTACCTTCTTAGCATAATCACACTCAACAATATTGATTTCCTTAAAAAGGAAAATACATACAACTAACAAGCTATAAAAAGATTTTCCCTAAAATGGAAGCTTAGAGTTTACTAAAATCTATAAATAATTCAAACATGGGTAGTGATCAAGTAAAGAAAAAAAATTTATTAGAAAAGAGATGGCAAGAGTTGGAGCTATGGTTCTCTTTCTATTGGTTTTGATAGTCTGCAAAGGTTTAGTACTCACTTTGCAGTTATACTTCTTAAAATTGATAATTTCTTTTCCTTAATTTTTTTCTTATCTATCTAATTACCTCACTAGATATATAAGTTACTTGCAATGCAGATATGGAACATGAAGCAGCGTGCACCTACAAAAATATGAGAGAAGTGAAGTGCTGTGCGACTCTTAAATTTGACAAATGCGATCACAAAAACAGTACTCAGAATGCCTGTTGCGACAGAATTTGCAGTAACAAATGTGCCAAGGGTGGCGTATGCAAGCCCCGGGAGAAGAATGGGATTTGTCATTGTTACTGTTAATGAATGATATATGGACAAAGTTTTCTTTCACCGCTCTCCATATATCTCATTCTTTATTGTACGTTGTTGATGGTCACGGTGAACTGATGTCGATCACTGTGGCCTCAAGAAAACTTGGTCCATAAATATATTAAATAAATAAATAAATAAAAATTAACTAGTACATGTTTATATATATTTTTGAGCATACTCATCCTGAATCCTTGAAATATAACATGTTAGAAGAAAATAAAAAGGCCAAATTATATAATTGCATGGGAGAGAAATCAATTTCTACTCTCTTTTCATACTTAACGCCAATCACTCCAAGAAAGAATCTACTAATATATATATATATATATATATATATATATAAATATATGTATTTTTTTTTTTTTGTTGGGAAGAAAACAAAGGGTTCTCCATGGTAGTGATCATAGCAGTGCTTCCATAGGACCACGAACTTTAATGGGGGTATTAACTTGAATACACAATTAGCCGACTCGAGCGATTATAAGGCTAGGGCTTCATTCCATATGCTACCAACCAGTTGGCAGAATCCACTAATATTTGTGAGTAAGAAACCAAGTACTGTTGGTTTCTCATACAAACTCTGTAGTAAAAAATAATGACTGAATATTGAGAGGCTTTGCTATTTTTGGAGCTGTGCTCCTTCCCCCTATGAACACTTTTGTAACCCCTAGGTGATTGCCAACTTTTCCCTTCTTTAAAACATAGATGTACCTATGAGAAAATAAAAAATAATAGAAGAAGGGTAAAAAACAATGCTAAGATATTTTCCTTCTGGGACCATAGATAAATGAAGAGCTAGAAATTCTATGAATTATAAGAGATTCACACTAGTTTTAGCCAGTGGTGGAAGTGATGTTCCACACCAATACCTGAACGCAAACCCGGATCAGTGTAATTCTGGAAACAGGATGTAGAGAAAAAGAATTTCCAAGACGAAAATGGAATTACAAGATGGGACTATGGGAGCCAGTGAGAGTTTGATTCAATTAATTCCACCCCGTAAACAACCTTAGAAACAGGGAAAAAGAACCCAGTCCTGCAGGCGCAGGAAATACCAATGTGTGGGACCAGTGAGAGGGAACACATCGGTATCTTCAGCACCCTAGGTATGGGGGGTAGCGTCGTCTTTTTATGTCCTTGTCTCTGGGCTTTTCTTGCACCAACAAGACAAGGTTCTTTTTTCCTATATTTATATTTGTCATTTTTGGTCATAGGTTTGAAACTTAGAAACAGCCTCTCCTGTGAGGTAAAACAATAAACACTTGTCCCTCCCAGACCTGCAGTATCATGAGCCTCATGCACATGGTTGTTCTTGATTTTTTTTTTTAATTAATTAATTTTTTATGTTATCATTTAAAAAAAAATCCATTTAACTTATATTCCCAAAGATATAAAAAAATATGGGTCTTTATACCACATATAATACATGAGGTCTGTAAATAAACTTTAAAATAAAACCCACAGCTGGTTCTTCGGGCAACAATGTTGTTCGCATATGGAGCACTATTATGTTCAAACCAGTAACTAATATTGGGGGGACGAGGTAGTAAAAAAGAGAGTGTTCAATTCATTCACAGTCTTGCCACACAGTGCACTCTAATGCTAATCCGTAATATATAATACAGTATCTTCAAGGGAGAATCATGGAACCAACTTCCTAATTTGATAGGTTTTTGCTTTCAGTTGGTATATCAAACTGTGGCTTAGCCTCAGTCAATCTCTAAGACATATCATCAGACATTTACTCCTATTATTACTCCTATTTGACTCGATAGAGAACTTGAGATTGGATTGATGTTTGGGTCTGAAGACATCAATACACCAGTTTTTACTAACGGCGTACCATCACGATGATCTAAAGCTACTTCTCTCATGGAGGAGCGATCTAATGGTTTTTTTTCCGTATTATTTCTTTTTGCCAATTTTAATGATATACCTTAGCTGACCTTTAGGAAATATATATATATATATATATATATATAGATATTGTTTTTGATAGGATGGTGATTATGTTATTAATACAATTATTTGAATTCTGATTAACTTGTGAGATGTATGATGGGATTAAGAATTTTGGTGTCATATATTGTGTTTATTTCAATTGGGGACTTTCTTTCCATAAATTTGTCTTTTAGATGCTATTATTGTGTTTATTAAATAACATTTATTTTTATTTATTTATTTTTTCTTGGCGTCCAAACATACCAAAAGTGATCCCATCTGATTAAAAATAAATAAATTCTGGCTTAACGTTACTTATAGCTAGTAGCAGCTCTACTTAGGTCCCTGGTCACCTATCTCTTTCGTCTGGCCTGTCCGTTCTGACTAGTGCCAGCTAGCTCTGTTTTTAAGTTCCCCATGACCTCTCTTTGTAATGGCGATTTAACTTTGCTCTCTTACATCCCCCTATTGGATTCAGATCCTCTGTTATTCTTGTGTTATTCTAGGTGTAAAAGATGACACATGGCGAAAGATAAGTGGATGGTGCAGATCAAGTGAGAGAAGGATGTACCATTAAAATCGGTTTTAATGAGAAACCGGTTCTAAATTCAAATCAAACCCGGTTTGGTTCTCTCACCTAATAGCTCTCTCCCTCTTAAACCTCTTCATTTTTTCTTCTCTCCCATCTCGCTGTACAATTCAATTTGCGACTTCTCTCTGTTGATTTTGAATATGAGTTTCTCTGTTACAATAGCAAACATCTGAAGCTTGGGGAAGACGATTTCAGATCTTAGATATGAGTTTCTCTGTTAATCAGGTGACCTTTTCACCGAAGCTAATATTGCCAATTTTCTCCAAAGGTTTGAGAGATTTTTCCAGTCGTTGAGGTTCTGGAAATTCTTGGAGCGACTCTTTCTCACCACCTGTTAAACATTCAATCTAAGTCTTATCATATTCGATCTGTTTAGCATTAAAACCAGATCTAAAATATATAGATCTGAGTAATTTCTATGGAAACTTGGATCTGAGTTTCTCTATTAATCAAGCACCGGAGCTAATATTGTCAGTTTTCTCCAAAGGTTTGAGAGATTTTTTTGATCGTTGAAGTTTCAGAAGTTCTTGGAGTGTCTTTCTCATCACCTGTCAAATATTCAATCCTAAGTCTTATCATATTCGATCTGTTTAGCATGACAAATCAGATATAAAATATATAGATCTAAATAATTTCTATGGAAATTGATTTATTAGAAGTTATAGGGACTGAGGACGAGAGACCAAAATGAAGGATCTGAAATCGTCTTCCCCAAGCTTCGGACATTTCTGTTATAACAGAGAGAAGTCGCAGGTTGAAGAGTAACAGCAAGATGGGAGAGAAGAAAGAACGAAGAAGAGACTTAAGAGGGAGAGAGAGATGTCGGCTTGTTTGAATCCTTTGAGGTGAGAGAACCAAATCAGGTTTGATTTGAACTGAGAACTAGTTTTAATGGTATATCATTCTCTCACTTGATTTGCACCATCCACCTATCTTTTGCCACATGTCCTCTCCTGCACCTAGAATAACACAAGAATAACGGATCCAAGAATAATAGAGGATCTGGATCCTCCCTCTACCCCTCCTCTCCCCTCTCCCCTCTCCCCTCTCCCATGCAGTGAGCGATGAGTGGTAGTGAGGATTCAATGGCTGAGAGCGCCCTAACATGCATCCCAGCCGTTGGATCCTCATTGCCGCTCCTCCACCCTGCTTCATTGATTAACCCCCTCTCCTCCACCCTTCCTTTATGAATTTGGAATATAATGTTGCATTGTTTGGGGCCTAATCATGTGGTGTGTGATCCTTGCTTTCAAGGCTAGGCTCTTGATTTAGAATAGACGTGTCTCAATCATGGTTCTAAGTATTGGTATTGAATTGGTCGTATCGGCCATATTGTATTGATACGGATATAAATACTTGACAATTTGAATCGGGTATCAGTCTAGATTTAGGGATAAAATAGTAAATATATATATATATATATATACTTTTTGTGAAAAGTGAGGACAAAATTGACTGATCTGATAAGATCTAATCTGAATAGATATCATATGGATAGATAACAATAACTAAATCCATGGTTTCAACAGAATCCAAGTTTATCTCATACTGTCCACAAGCCCAAATTGCGAACATTGCTTGAAATTTGCTTCGTCATAGATGTGTGATTAATTTCCTTCCTAGCTTCTACCCTCTAATCTCAGCATCTTTAATCATTTTCTTTAAAGTATTATAGTCTATTTCATGTGAAATTATATTATTTGCTCCTTTATCAAAAAAAAAAAGAAACAAATTATTGAAGAGGAATAAAGTACAGTTACAACTTTGGTTTCAACAAATCACCCTCGCAGTATCCACATGGAAATCATCTAATATCCCTTTTTTCTTATTTGAATTTTTTGTCTTTATAAAAAATAAAATAAAATAAAATAAAATTACAAGGAAATCATGCCAAGTTTCTGAGCTATGTTGCAAGGTTGGTAGATATGAAGGGTTCATATTCAAGCATTAAAATAGAAGCCTCATTGAGATAATCACATCTCGATTACTTAACCAATTCTGTTGGTTCAAGGAGACGTTGATCTATCACATCTTGCAGTGTTATTTCTTCTGTGTTTGCTATTGAAGAGATCCGTTCACATGATCACCTTCCCTTGATCGTCTCTATCACCAAACTTAGAGCTATAAGTGTCGCATTTATATATCACAACCATTGTATAAGTAAGCTCTTGAAAAGAGAAAAAGAAAAAAAAAAAATTAGTTTCTTCGTATAGTATTTTAATAAGTATAGTTGAATTCAAAGATTACCAAAATCAATATGATAATCAGAATGGTTCAAAATCAATATCAACTTCCTTAAAATTATTAGCATGGAAAATGATGAATATACTGTAACTTACCTAGAGCAATATATCCATATGTGCTTACAAGTAAAGTGTGGTTGGATTGATCAGGATTTAGAAACCTCGCGGTGCCAAAGTTCATAGGTGCGTTTGGTATGAAACCTGAAAGCTTGTTGTTTTCTTAAGTACAATATTTTTAGATTTCTCATATTCCATACCTGCATAGGTATAGAGCCTGAAAGCTTGTTACCTTCCAGGAACAATAGTTTTAGATTTCTCAAATTCCCCATTTTTGTAGATAGGGAAACTGAAAACTTGTTTCCTCCTAGGATTATTGCAAGTTATCCCCTCAAACTGAAACATGGCCTTGTATCAATTGCATTTCAAGAGACGGGAGTGTATCAGTTGCATTCCACACCCCTAAAATTTATAATAACTCTTCCGACTCTTCCCCTGTTCACATCCATCTCTCTCTCTCTCTCTCTCTCTCTCTCTCTCTCTCACTCTCTCTCTCTCATTTGAGTCCAGGGGACTATGGGGTCAAATATTTTTATGTAGGCCTGATGGGTGTCAATGTGTCAGGAAAATTTAACCTTTTATGGAAAAAAAAAAAAAAAAAGGAATCCAATCATGGTAATAGTGGTAAATGATAATGGGCTGATGCATGCATTTTCATTTCAGGTTAAAAGGGGATGGACCGAACCCTTGTTTTGATCTTTCTTTTTTATGCTCCACCCACATGACATGGACTCACATAAAAAACGAGATATGACATCTTTCATTAATTTGGAGGGGCATTAGAATAGTGAAGGACACAAATCAGATCCTATATTAAGAAATCCATGTGGAAAAGAACATTCAACCGAAGTCTCTCCGCAAACACGGATGAGAGAGAAACTAAAAAACGAGTGGTGATAAATATTGATACGCATACAAGGGCAAGAAAACAAGAAAAGGACTCCAAGTAAGGCATAGAGAGAAACCTTAGAAATCCTAAGTCAGGTTGTTCAATGCGATGGGAATCGTAAGGCGGAAATTGGATTTATTTGAAGCACTAAATCGTAGGGCTGAGATTGATTTGAATACTTTTCATGTTGAAGATGACTAAATGGTGTGTGAAAATTGTCTACAGCTGCTGCACCAGTGCAGTGAGCATTGGGTGGCTAGGAGCCCCTCGAGGCGCATGTCCATATGCTCCCAACCGTCTGATGCTCACTACACCTCACCACTTACTACAGAGGATGTGGACTCTTAAATGGTAACATTGTCTTTTTAATTAATTACTTTTTTAACACCATTACCAACTAATGGGACGATTGATAAAATCTTTCCAATTAGGTGGAGAGGAGTGATATTTTTCAAACTAGCTAGGGAGAACATGATATTACGACTAAGTACATGGGAGGTGAGTGATATTTCTTCATGAAACTATAAGAAGTCCATGATAAGTATTATACGTATATAGAGTGGTGAGAGCATGGATTTATGTAGGGACAATTACTTAAATGTACTAGATTTTTGTTTCTAATAAACAATAATTATAAAGCAAATAAATACATGTTCAGTATATGTTTCATATGTACATATTCCTACGGCTCAGATGAGTATACTTGCATATATCACAAGGTTAGGTCTTGTGTATCGATATTAGATTGGATACAAGGATGGTATCAATCTGTATTAGTTGTATCAGACAATTTTACCCTCAAACAAGTCCATTAAATAGGTATTTTGACAGTTATAGCCCCGTGTTTGTAACCTGATTATTGTGAAATTTAATTCAATTCCAAAAGACAAATAAGAGGATTAAAAAAAAAAAAAAAAGGCAAAGTCCCACTAAATTGCCACTAATACAATTAATCTTAATTTATGCGTCCTTCTTGGATTGACTTGAGAAAATTGCAACGTCAGCCTCTGAACTTTGGTCTTTATTCAATATCACCCCCTAGACTTTTCAAAACACCAAAGACACTCCTAAAAATTCAAACAATTCCAAATCAATCCCTGCAGTTAACAGAGTTAAGTAATAGAATGTCGATTATTTTTTTTTTTTCTTTTTCAAAATGCTTAAAACACCCCCATATGATGTGAATGGACAATATTATCCTCCCTTGCCCTTCCCTTCTTCTAAACTCACACTCACAAGCAAGTCTCTCAAGACAAGATTACATGGAGTGCGATTCTCAAACAGTGGTATGGTGCATTAGGAGGGAATCCATTCCTTGGTGCTTTAGACAAAAAAAAAAATGGCGGTTTTCTAAGAGCTATCAAGACAAGATTACATGGACTATAAATCATAGCTTCCATGAAGTTAACTTGGTGGCAGGTAGATTACCTAAGCATGTGATATCAACTAGGATGTCAACTATTTGGGAGGTTCCTCCTTGATTTTCTCTTGCAGATATCAGCTGAGATGAAAATGAGAAGCCTTGGTTTTGTTTTAACTGAGGATTAGTTTTATTTTATCAGTTTTCATTCTATTAATAGCCATGCCGAAGGTGAAATAGAAGAGTGAGTCTTACTTTTGGCTTTTATCATGTATTCGTTCATTCTATTATAATAAAATTATTCTGTTGACCTTAAGGAAAAAAAATTCTTCTAAAGCGTATTATGTTTTTTTGTTGTCGGAGAATGAGATTTATTATAGAAACCATATACCTGTTGAATCTAGCTCACGGATGATGTGAGATGTGGTTGAACTAGTGAAGGGTTCAGCCATTTGGAAAGAATCCAGACTCATTGAATTTGGATTCTGGAGAAAGTTTGGAGATATCCAATGAGTAAAGGTTACTGGTCTTTATACAGGCATGTAGAATGGGAGAGAGGACGTGGGGGACAAAGGAGATAGGACATGTATCTTTCACCAATATGGAGAGGCATCAGAATGCTAAAGGACACATCAAATCCTTCCTAGTTATATTATATTATTATTATTATGACATATGCAAAATGATTGTGTAGACCAAATGAAATTAAAATCTCTACCACACATTTAAGGGATACGAGAATCCGGTAGAAAAAATTATATATATTTTGTTATGATTTTACCTTAAACCGATATTGATAATGGGTCCAAGTAATTATTGCAATTCGAGAGTCTTCGTTACAGCTTTAGATAAGAAAAAGTCTTGTTACGGATTTTGATTGTCCTTTTTACAGAAAGATTCTTCTCAGACATTAATGGAGTCAATTGAGGCCTTTTACCATTCTGGGAAAAAAATAATTGGGTGGTCTTGGTTATTGCAGACACGAGGGCATCTCACATCCACAAAGAAATTTTGAAAAGAATATGCAACGGAGCTTCTTCCGAAACATAAAGGACACAGAAATTACCAAGTGACCATGCAACAGCTGAAGTAAGTGAAACCAACAGTGGCCAACCATTCTAGATTTTTGTTCTTTTGGTAGAAGTTGGGCTCATAGATACAGACAAGTGGAACTGAATCAATCTCTTACTTCCCTTTCCAATCAATCAAGATTCAAGACAAAAGAAGAGTCGACACATAGTATAGAAAGAAGTTTTCCTTACCATATGATCATACACTTCCCCTCTCTCCCTGAGTTGTCCAATGGGCCATGGTGAAAAAATTCACAGCATGGTAAAAGTGAATTTTCAGATCTTATAAATAGAGCATCAAACTGATGAGCACAATCAACCAGAATTGAGAGTGAATTACTTGGGTTTGAAAGAAACACCCACAAATCTACATCATTATTATTTTTTAGAAAAAAATTTCTTTCACCCACTATGAAGTAAGAAAAAGTTTTCCTCTCAACAGTGAAGGAAATACCGATGAATATATCATCATTATTATTCTTCTATTTGTTAGAATTCCAAAAGCCCTTCATGGTTCATTAATTTCAAGAAATCTTGGAGGATTGCCGACTTTCGGTTTTATTCATGTGAATGAGGAGCATTTGTAGAGGAAGTTGGAGCTAAGAGGAAACAAAACTTCACTGGCTTAAAAAAATTGATATGTGTCATCTCAACTGTATGATATTTTAATGTATGTATGTATGTATTTCCTATTTGATGCAAAAGAGAAGGGTTTTTTTTCCCCCTCATCATGGTAATGTGTCTAGGGTTGGCATATATCTGCATACTTAATCAAATGCTTTAGCTTATATTGTAAGTTTTAATTTTGGATCAAGTAAAATTGGGTTGGTACAGCTTCCTTTACACATTTATTTAGTTATTTATTGGGTTATTATTCTTTTTTTTTTTTTTTTTTTTTTTTTGAAATACTTATTATTCACCATTACACCCAGTGAACTTATGTGTTTACTGAAAATACATATAAGGTGAGATATAGATTTAATATTAGGACACCAAATTTGAGACAGATACGATCAATACATAGTATCTTATGTTCTAAACTAACTGTTCATATATATATATATATATATATATGTCCAGTTAGCACATTAAGGAGGAATCCGTTTGGATTGGCCTGTTTTGTCGTTTTGCTCCAAACAATTCACGTCTGGGCGATTTCTACTTTTTCAGTGTTCAGGGAACCTTATACAAAGCTTGTTGTTTTCTCCGACATTTATTGTCTATTTCCATGGAGAGCAATTGGCTGTGTATCGCGTTGAGGGTCGTCCTCCTTCATAGACCCCACTCTAGTGCATGTCTTCTCAGTCCTCACTGAGAAACAATACAAATTCCTATATTTTTTATATTACCTAAAAGTTCCCAATTGCCTCTTCAATGTAAGGTCTAACGTCAAAGTCTTACTACTCCTAACACCTATGGTGGCAATTTTTCATTTTTCATGCAAAAGCTTCTCAAGATGGAGGAGACCAGCTGATCATATTGCTGTATTCATTAATAGGGTCAGATGGGCAACAGGGTGAGTAAAGAGGTGATGGTGGAGGTGATAGGAATTGGCATGAATGGTGAGAAACCAGCTCATATTGCCATTTTAGTTATGTTCATTAGCTCATATTGTATCGTTAGACATAATAAGATAAAATTGTTAATGACTATTAAGGATATTTTTGTCTAATTAAAATTAATATAATTGAATCTAAGGGTATTTTTATTCAATCAAAACCAATACAAGTGGATCTGGATCAAAATCAAATTAGTATCGATCATGTTGGATTTCAAGATCAATTCTAATATCTTAAGCCATGATAACTACACAATAATCTTTGCGGGAAAGAATTGACTGAAAAACTTATACTGATCCATTTCGAGTTTTAAAACCTTTGAAAGGTGGAATTAAGTTTTCTGCTTTTACCCTTTCTTTTTCTCCTTTTACATTGGTTAGGGTCCGTCTTTGTCACGGGTCTTCTTTTTCCTTTCTTTTCTTATGTTGGGCTAGGCATGGGGATGCAGGCTGTGTGTACTGTTGCCTAGTTTGGGAAATTAACGAGTCTTTGATTGAACCAAAGCGATCCTAAGTGGGGCCATGCCAGACCTATTCCCATATCATTCAAAACTGAACTCATTATGCATATGGCCATCAGTGGAATCCAGCGTCAATCCGTGGCAGTAGCAATGTGGCCTTGGTACCCAAAGTCACCCACACCTACCCTTCTCTTTCTCTCAAAGGGATGTTAGGCCGGGCAGGTGTTGGCCTTTTCAGGTTCTCCTTTACTCTATCTCTTTCTCTTCAATGGCTGTTAGGCCACCCCGAATCGCCCTAGTCTATCCTGAATCTGATCAGAGCTTGAGGCAAGTATTTTAGTCCATAGTAATTTTAAGTTAGCATAATTGCTGTCTAATTGACCTAGCTAGTGGAATTGTATATCCGATTGTTGAATGATCTAATTCATAATCCACAAGGTATTTTATGAAAAGAAAAAAATATCCATATGGTAGAAGTATATGTGTCCATCTTGGATTGACCTGAGATTAGAAATCTTTTTTTTTTCTTCTTCTTTTATTCTAAACTAATTTGGCGCAGAAGAGTCTAACATCATGCATGGTTGATTCTTAAAATTAAAAAAAAAAATATATATATATATATATATATATATATATTGAGATTAGTCATAAAACTTGAGGATGCCTAATTTATCATTGTTTAGAAAAGGGGCGTAAAAAATGAGATTGTACTGAATCAAAATGGATCATTAGAACACTTTATATATCGGTTTGATATTGGTTATGATTTTTTATGCACCATTAAAAAATTGAAATAAATAGAAAACAATTTTATGGGCAGTAGACAAATAAAAAATATTGAAGAAAACTCGATAGAATAGATAAGAGCAAATTACGTGGCCCTCCCTTGGACCATGGTGGTGCTTACAAGTAATCCTAGTTCGTTAAGTTAAAACTGATACAAAACATTCATAAATGGTCATATTGTCCTTAGTTAGTGTAGTTTTTTATCCTTTTTATCTTTTCATTATAAAACCTTGAGAACTAACATCTCAACCTTTCAACATTTTTATCTTATCTTCTTGCTGAACATTACCTTCTTCGACGAACTACAAGCACCAATCTCTTCCATTTGGAAATCTGCGAGCTATAAAATTGACAATTTGAGAATTCCAACAACTCTATAAGCTGCACTCACCGACGACTTGCTAAACGCATCTCCTCCAACCACGATGACCTACATCCACTGAGATTCCTAATAATCCCCCCCCCCACCCCAACAAAAAAAATAAAATAAAATAAAAAATCTATTTCTATCTTATATTGTGCCTCTAACCTCTTACTTAAGAATATTACCTTCTTTTTTTTTTCTTGGACCTTACTATGGATTGGTATCAGATGAGATAAGAATTTGGGTCAATCTTGAATGATATGGATTGAAACATTATTAAAGTGTTTTGAACGGAAAGCAAAAGGTCGTGGCCTTTTGGGACCCACCAAATACCTCTTCTTACATATTTTGATTTTCCTTCTTTTTATAGAAAGATTCTTTTTAAATATTAATGGAGTCAATAAAGCCTTTTTACCATTCTGGGCAACAATAATTGGGTGGTCTTGGTTGTTGCAGACACATTCATAAGAAATTTTGGAAAGAACATGCAATGAAACTTCTCCCCAAACGCGAGGAGACAAAAAAAAATTCAAGAACGCGTAGTGAGAAAGCGAGAAAGGGTCCCATGCCAAGTACAGCATAGAGAGAACTCCATCATTCATCATAATAGTAAGTGTTCGTATGTATATACAGTGGTGAACATGGTTTTAGGTGGGAACTGGGGACAATTAGGGTCAAGGACAATGGAAATCACATATGAGTTTCGAGTAAACCTCACGCATTACATCTTCAATTCAATCATTCATTGCAATGGACTTCACCACCACCTAAAAACAAGTGTCATTCATCTTTTTTGTTCTTTTGGTAGAAGTTGGGCTCATCGATAGGGACAAGTAGATTTGATCAATCTCTTACGTCTCTTTCCAATCGATCCAGATTCTAGACAAATGAAGAGTCGACACATGGTCTAGGAAGAAGTTTCCCTTACCACATGATGAGGTTCACCATACAATTCCCCTCTCCCCCCGAGTTGTTCAGATGGGCCATAGTGAAAACATTCTAGGCATGGTAAATGTGAATTTTAGGATCTTATAAATAGAGCATCAATCTGATGGGCACAATCAACCAGAATTGATAGTGAATTACTTGGGTTTGAAAAGGCCATCTTGGGTGGTGTAGCTTTTTCTATTACATCTATTCATCAGTTTCTTCTTCTGCTCCTTCTTCTGGGTTATCTATACCTTGAAACTATTGTTGCAGGTCTCTCTGTGAGATGTATAGAGGGAGAAAGAGGCATTGATCGAGTTCAAAGCTGGTTTAACTGTTACTTCAGGGCGGCTCTCTTCTTGGATCGGTGATGATTGCTGCAGATGGAGAGGTGTGCAGCAATTTTCAAGGAACCCATATTCCAGAATTCAGGGCTGCTCGCTTCATTGCTGAAATTGAAACACTTGAATTACTTGGACCACAGCTTCAACAATTTTACGAACCCATATTCCAGAATTCATTGGTTCACTTGAGAATTTGAGGTATCTCAATCTCTCTTCTGCATCATTCAGTGGAAAAATTCCTACTCACCTTGGAAACTTGTCTAGATTGCAGTATCTTGACCTTCATTCTTGGCATTCTTATTTGGATCCTTAGATCTATCATGGGTGCAGTAATATTAATGGCGAAATAACAAAATAAGTGAACAGTTTGTCTATGTGCAATTCTAATAGCTTGGAGGTACTAAATTTATGGGGGACTGGAGTTTCAGATCTGATTCTATCATCTATTGGAAACTTGTCGTCATGATAAGCAAATTTGATACACTTTCTCCTATCCATGTTGGTATTTTACCAGAGAAGTTATTTCTGCCAAGGGGATCAAGACTCAGTAAATGTGTGCATTTTTACAATGATGAAGGAAGATTGCCACGAAAGTTGTTGCTGCTAAGTATTAGAAATTGCAATGAAGATAAAGAACCTATTGATTGAGGAATCTTTCCTGACATATTGTTGTTTCCTAAATCTAAAAATTGCAAGTCCTTCATGTCCTTCCGACAACCAGGGAGTTCTCCCCATGAACTATTATTTGAATATATTTGCATCTCTCATCAACTCAACTTTCAGGTAAATTTCCACCTTTCTTGTTGGATCTCTCCAGTTCTAAATTTTTTTTGTTCTTTCTTTTTGTGAGTGCTAGGACCTCTCTTAGTTGACACTTTTATATATTTCAGGTACAATTCCGGCATCTATCGGAAACTTAACATCCCTGAGATCATTATTCCTCTTTCAAACTTTCGTGGCAAGCTTCTTTCATCATTGCAAAAGTCTTGATCACCTTGGTAGAAATAACTTCTCTGGAAAAATACCAACATGGATAGGAGAAAGTGTATCAAATTTGCTTATCATGACGACAAGTTTCCAATAGATGATAGAATCAGATCTGAAACTCCAGTCCCCCATAAATTTAGTACCTCCAACCCATTAGAATTGCACAGACAAACTGTTCACATATTCTGTTATTTCGCCATTAATATTACTGCACCCATGATAGATCTAAGGATCCAAATAAGAATGCCGAGAATGAAGGTCAAGATATTGCAATCTAGACAAGTTTCCAAAGTGAGTAGGAATTTTTCCACTGAATGATGCAGAAGAGAGATTGAGATACCTCAAATTCTCAAGTGAACCAATGAATTCTGGAATATGGGTTCCTAAAATTGTTGAAAATTGCTGCACACCTCTCTATGTGCAGCAATCATCACCAATCCAAGAAGAGAGCCGCCCTGAAGTAGCAGTTAAACCAGCTTTGAACTCGATCAATGCCTCTCTCTCCCTCTATACATCTCACAGAGAGACCTGCAACAATAGTTTCAAGGTATTACAATTGCACATAGACAAACTGTTCACTTATTCTGTTATTTCGCCATTAATATTGTTGCACCCATGATAAGTCTAACCTCTTCAAATTGCAAAGATTACCCAAAGTTGTTAGTATCCTGCCTCCAATGCCTGTATCCGATATGTCAAGGTTTTAATTTTGGATCAAATAAATTGGGTTGGTACTTGGTACAGCTTCCTTTACACAATTATTTATTTATTTATTGTGTTATTATTCTTTTTTGTTTTATGAAAAACTTATTTTTCAAAATTACACAAAGTTTTTTATTTTTTTGTTAACTAGAAATTTCATTCAAATGACAACAAGAAAAACAAAGCAGATAAAGACATGAAATACACAAGACTTAAGCATGAAATACCAAGAGCCAAAGAATAGAATATGATCAAGTTGTTTGACATGCAACAAACATTGGTCTTCCAGGCTAGGATATAGTCTAAGCCAAAAAAATCCCCTAGCAAACTTGCTGTAAAAACAGTCATAATCGGATACAAATATCACTATCATAAGAGGGAGAGGTAGCTCCATAAAAGGCATTTGTATGGCATATGCCAGACACGAGGTGTCACAGTATGCATTGTGACCCAACACATGGCATGGTCACCCATGTAAAGGTATGGACTTATGTGTTTAATGAAAATACATTGTGTGATATAAGGTGGGATATAGATTTAATATTAGGACACCAAATTTGAGACATATATGATCAATACATATTATATCCTCATTTAACTATTCAGATATGTCCAGTTAGCACATTCAATGTTGGAGGAATCGGTTTGGATTGACCTATTTTGTCATTTTGCTCCAAATAATCCATGTCCTGTCGATTTCTACTTTTTCAATGTTTAGGGAACCTTATATAAAGCTTCTTGTTTTCTCCAACATTTATTGTCTATTTCCGTGGAGAGCAATTGATTGTGTATCTCAGGCATCTATTGTGAGCATTGTGCATGATATAATATCTTTCAAAGTTCTGTTTTTCTCTTTGTTTCTTTTCATATATCAATAGGTCCTGTAATGGTTCGGCTCATGCTATTGCTAAATGGGCTATTTCTTTCCCTGATGACGGTTTTTGGATCCCTCCTCTCATTGGAGACTCAAGAATCTTGTATTGGCATGTTCACCCCTCTTTGCTGAATAGAAAGTCTTATTGCACCCAAAAAAAAAAAAAAAAAAATAGTTGTGTATCACGTTGAGGGTCGTCTTCCTCCATAGACTCCACTCTAGTGCATGAGTCTTCTCAGTCCTTCTCACTCATGAACAAAACAAATTGCTCATACAATCATATTTTTTATATTATCTGTGACACTTTTGATAATGTTCATCTATCAAGTTGATTGCCACTAGAGTATAGACTATAGAGTATGACAATTACAAAAATGGTAAAGCAACCTAAAAGCTCCCAAGTTGCCTCTTCAATGTAAGGCCTAATGTCAAAGCCTCACTACTTCTATCAGCTATGGTGGCAATTTTTCATTTTTCATGCAAAAGCCTCTTGAGAAGGGGGAGAACAGCTGATAATATTGGAGCCCTTTTGGTTAATTAATAGGGCCAGGTGGGCAACAGAGTGAATCAGGAGGAGGTGGTGGTGGAGGTGATAGGTTGCCATTTTGGTTATGTTCATCAGCTTATATCGTATCGTTGGATGAAAGGTAATAAGTTAAAATTTTATTAAAATTTTTTTTCCAATTAAAACTAATACAATTGGATCTAAGGGTATTTATGTTCAATCAAAGGCAATACAAATAGATTTGGTTCAAAATCGATTTATTATTGTCCATATCCAATCCTAAGATCAATTCCAATATCTTAAACTATGGCAACTACACAATAATCATCGCGGGAAAGAATTGAGTGAAAAACTTATACTGATTCATTTCAAGTTTTAAAGGGGAATTTACTATCACTCCCTTACACTTGGTCTATATTTACTAAAACTCCCATATCTTTTACATTTTTACTGATACTCCCTTTCTCTTTGATTTTTACATCTCTTTCTCCCCTGCTATTTTTGAATACCTAGATTACCGTTCCTTTTCACTTGTAATCTATGACACATTTTTTTCATATTGATTGGTTTAAGGTATAGTTTGAACCAAACCACTTACAAGTTTTATCTCATCCAATCATCAAGGATATTGACAACTGATGTGTCCTTAAAGATATTATTTACTTATTTATTTCGTCCCATCCAATCATCAGGGATATTGTTTATTTTTTATTATTATTATTATTATTATTATTATTATTATTATTATTATTATTATTATTATTATTTATCTCATCCATCATTACAAATTGCAATCTATTTTTTTTATCAGTATTAGATTGGTATCGGCCTCAGCCAATTTAAGAATTAAAAAAAAACATGCATGGCACCGGATTGGAACATATGATACCGATATAAATAAAGATCGAATACAAAATTATTCTTTTTTGAATTTACAATATCCTTAATGATTAGATGAGGCAAAACTTATTAGTGATTTGATTCAAACAATGTTTTGAACCAATCAATTTAAAAAAAAAGTATAATATGTTACAAGTGAAAATGAAGCGTTATCTGGGCATTTAAAAAGAGCAATGAAAAAAGAGATGTAAAAATCAAAAAGCAAGGAAGTATCAGTAAAAAATAAAAGCTAGAGAAGTTTTAGTAATATAGCCCAAATGTAGGGGAATGATAGTAAATTCTCCAAGTTTTAAAACCTTGTTGGTGAAATCATGTTTTCTGCTTTTCCCCTTCTTTTTCTCTTTTTACATTGGTATGGGTCAGGCTTTGTCGCGGATCTGTCACGGGTCTTCTTTTTTACTTTCTTTTTTTACTGTTGCCTAGTTTGGGAAATTAATCAAAGACTGCTGTGTGTACTGTTGCCTAGTTTGGGAAATTAATGAGTCTTTGATTGAACCAAAGAGATCCTAAGTGGGGCCATGCCAGTCCTATTCCCATATCATTCAAAATTGAAATCATTATGCATATAGCCATCAGTGGAATCCAGCGTCAATCCATGGCAGTCGCAATGTGGCCTTGGTAGTCACCCAAACCTCTCTCTCTCTCTCTCTCTCTCTCTCTCTCTCTCTCTTAAAAGGGATGTTACGCCCGGCAGGTATTGGCCTTTTCACGTTCTCTTTTCCTCTTTCTCTTTCTCTCTCTTCAAAGGATGTTAGGCCGGGGTAAATCACATTACTTTGCCGTACTTTGGATCAATTTGCCATTTTGCACCAAATGAACCACATCGAGATAGGATTCACTGTTTATACGATCACCTGAATGCACGAGTTAACATTCAACACTTGTCCTATTTTTTGCCATTACAAAGATAATGAGGGGTATTTTTAAAAACAAAATGAACAGATCTTGTATACTGACTTGTACAACCAAGTGATCGCACGAGCAGCTGATCCATTTTCATCCACGTCCCATCAATTTTAACTTTTTCAATGTTTAGAGAAGTTTATAAAGCTTTTTTTTTTCTCTAACATTTATTGTTTGTTTCCGTGGAGAGCAATTGGTCCTTCATAGACCCCAGTTGAGTGCAGGAATTTTCTCAATCCTCCTCCACTCCCTCCTTACGTGACGACCACGCATTCCTGCCTTATATCACCCATCCGCTAACCCTCAACTACCTCCTGCGGCCCCGCCTCTCCTTGGTCCCTTAAGCCACAGCTTATGGTGTTAACAAAGTATGGCCAGCCTGAATCGCCCCAGTCCACCTTGGGTCTGATCAGGACTTTAGCCAAGGTACATGTGAGGATTCGACTCCTATATTCTCGTTTTTTATCATTTTGAATCATCACTTGTACGTAGATGAACGTTCGTGCAAAGGATTCAAAGTTCCAAACTGGTGGCGATGTAAGGGTGTATTTGGTATGTAGAAAGGAGGGGAAGAAAGCAAGAAATTAAAGAAACCCAAGTACGGCATTGAGAGAAACTCCAAATGAAGTTAAAACAATTTTTTTTTTTTGTTTGCAACAAAAGAACCATGATGATTTTTTTTTTTAATAGAAGATTCTGAATTTTATTGAAAAAGATACTAAAAGAATTAAAAGAACAACGAATAAAAGCCTCACCTACGGCGCAACAAAATCTAAATCATGGTCTAAAAAACCTGTCCAGCAAAATCCCCTCCAAAATATGGTATGGGAAAGAGCTTCAATTATCAGTCAATCCCGACTTTGTTGCATCGTTCGTCAGATAGTCAACTATTGAGTTAGCCTCTCTATAACAATATGATATATTCCACGTAAAGGAACCTAAGTAGGTCTCTATTGGTGTATGATGTCTTGTATTCCGTCACAGTTTAATCTAAGGAGTACTGGTGCAGCACCTAGACAGGCAAGATGGAGGTCCCGCTAGCTGGTTAGCGGGCCATGGAGGTTGCAAGGGGGGCAGGAGGCCCCCTGCTCGAATTTTTTATTTGAGGGCAATTGTGTACTTTCTGGATTAGGGTTTTTTTGCTATATATTTGTAGCGAGAGTTTCTTTCTTTATAATGCAAGTAATACTGAGAGGTGTGAGGACGAGCGCCGTAACCCTATTCTCCATTGATAGTGAAGCAGGATCTCATCTCACCGGGGACGTAGGCAACCTTGTCGAACCTCGTACAATCTGTGTGCATTGTTTGTTTTGCTTTTCCATTATCTTCTGCATCGTTTTAGGTTTACGTTTCTACAAATTGGTATCAGAGCTCTAGGTTTCCGTTTTCTAGGGTTTACTATCACGATGGCAGGGAAGGAATCGAATGTCAAGTATGATATCGAGAGATTTAATGGGAAGAACAATCTCGCCCTCTGGCGTCAAAGGATGAAGGATCTTCTGATACAGCAGGGTTTGACGAAAACGTTGTTAGGGAAGTCGAAGAAACCTGCAAAAATTACTGACGAAGATTGGGAAGAGATGGAGGAAAAGGCGGTAAGTGCTACTCGATTAATTCTTTCTGATGATGCCCTACAATATGTTGTGGGTATCGAATCTGTACCGCAGTTATGGGTGAAACTTGAAAACATCTACATGACGAAGTCCTTAACGAATAAGTTATTCGTGAAGAAGCAATTGTATTCTCTACAGATGGAGGAAGGTACAGATCTATTAGAGCATCTTAACATGTTCAATCAGATCGTAAGTAAACTTATAAATTTATATGTTAAGATCGAGGATGAAGACAAGGCGTTACTGTTGCTGTCGTCGCTCCCAGAATCATATGATCACCTAGTAACGACTCTCTTGTACGGGAAGGAGACCCTTGAGATGGATGAAGTCGTAGCTGCCCTCATGTCCAATGATACAAGGAAGATGGCCAGTAGTACACAATCTCAAGGAGAAGGTCTTTTCGGAGGTGACTAGGAGCAAGAAAGAGGGAGATCAAATCAGAAGGGATCTGGGAAGATTCGATCGAAATCAAAAGGGGCAAAGACAAAGGTCTCTTGTTACTATTGCAAAAAGGAAGGTCATCTGAAGAGAGAGTGCTTGAAGAAGAAGGCAGACTTAAAGAAGAAAGGTGTAGATAAGGCATCTGAGGAAGCTAGCGTGGCTGACAGTTCAGATGGAGATGCTGGAGATGTACTCTCTATATCATCAGGTAAGAATCAACCTTCTAATTCTTGGATTTTAGATTCTGGATGTTCATATCACATGTGTCCACAT
>NW_024869148.1:29393-34011 GCF_013358625.1 Macadamia integrifolia
CCAATGCATTCGTTTCCAAGCCGACCACGGCATCTAGTCTATCAATGCATTATGCACCATGATGTCCACATTCAACATATTAACATCTAATTCACTTTGCATTTGAAAAGTAAACATAGCATATATGCACATCAATGTGTGGAATGACTAATCTATATAGCATATTCATGATGACATGACTAGATTAGATATATTTATATGAATGCCAAACAAATTCCTTGAAACAAGGCCAAACTTCCTCCCTCCACTTACTTGTAGCGCACAAGGATTCCCGCTCGGTACGGGCGAGATCCGGAGCGAATCGGGTAAGACTTGGTGAACCTAACGTAATTGAGAGGGGTTAGCACTTCACCATTTTAGAATCAAAATTAATAAAATCTGATGTCAAAATCGTGTTTAGAACGTCAAAATAAGGTCACACGTCTGATTTGGGTTCGATCGGACATAAAGATCACCTTCTGGCCACACAGGTGGGTAAGACAGGTGGGCTGTCTACCCACCGGTTATACCCACCGGTTATGACCGGCGGGTAGGTACCCACCGGTTATACCCGCCAGTTGTACCCGCCGGTTTGGCCAGGGACCCCTGCCTTCTCAGGTGGGTACCCTCAGGCGGGTAGGTACCCGCCGGTTGTACCCACCGGTTTTGGCGGAAAAACCTTGTTTCTTCCCCATTTTCTCCATTCTTTGGGGAATCAAATGGGGCTTTTCCCCACCCATTCTTCACACCTTCAAGGTCCTATAGGATGGTTCTAACCTAGATCTAGGTTAGATTCAAGTGAGGGAAACCATCTTACCTTCTTTGCCCAAAAATGACTTCAAACCATTCAAATCACTTCCAACTCACAATGCTTCTTCTACCTTGTCAATATCTCTTCAAATCCTTCAAGATCAACACATAAATCATCTATTAAACCTTAGATTCATCATTCCAAAGGGTATTTACAAGATCTCAAAAACCCATACTCGAATCAAGGGTTTAAAGCTTGGGTATGGCGAATGTTCATAAAACCCAACTTTTCTTACCTTCAACTGTAGATCTAGAGTTGAAGATTACTCTCCCGGCACCGGAATGGCAAGATCGAGCTTCGGCGCCACTGAAATCCTTCCTTTCTTCCTCTTCCTTTCTTCTTCCCTCTCTTTTCTCTCTCCTCTTTACTTTTCTCACCAAACGTACGAGGGTAATAAATGGAAAGAAAAGAAATCATAAAGCCTTATATACTATTCCTAATTAAGTGAATAGTCTTGGATGGGTCACTCAGGTGGGTGGGTGTACCCACCTGTTATACCCGCCTGAGAGCCAAAACTTGGGATTTTGACCGGGTTCGGACCTCGGCGCGAACCCCACCCCAGGCATACGATGTAGCATACGTATATACCTTAAAATACGGATATAATACCTGTTTTATCCGTACATAGCCTTATGGTAGGTGCACATACAGGGTTTGGGCACTCCCGTCTCTTCTGGCACTGGTCGGACTTGTCGGGCCAGCCGGTGTTTAAGGTCACCCGTGCCATCATAGCCCATAAGGAGCCCGCTCTAATATCCTCTGGCTCAGTTCCTGCATGGTTAAACCGGTTCAACCGCGAAATCAGACCAGGTTTTAAGAAGCGGGGTATTACATTACCCCCCCTTCTGAAAAATTTCGTCCTCGAAATTGCGTACCTGGTTGATCAAAAAGATGAGGGTACTTGGCTCGCATTTCTTCTTCTACCTCCCAAGATGCTTCTTCAAGTGAATGATCAGCCCATCGCACCTTTACATAGGAAATGGAGCGGTTGCGAAGGGTTTTCACCTTCCGGTCCAAGATTTCAGCTGGCTGTTCTGTGTAGGTCATATCAGTTTCTAGGTACTTTGGTTCCACAGGTAGTACATGAGATGGATCATGCACGTACTTCTTCAGCATGGATACGTGGAATACATTGTGAACATCCCCAAGCGAAGGTGGCAGAGCAAGCATGTAGGCTACTGAGCCAACCCGGGATAAGATCTCAAATGGTCCCATGTATCTTGGGCTCAACTTCCCCTTTCTGTGAAACCTTTGCAAACCTTTAGTAGGAGAGATCTTGAGAAATACCTTTTCTCCTGGCTGAAATTCAATCTCTTTCCTGCGGGTGTCCGCATAGCTCTTTTGACGGGACTGGGCTGCTTTAATCCGTTCTCTAATAACGTCGACTTTGTCACAAGTCATCTGTATCATCTCAGGTCCTAACATTCGACGTTCACCTACCTCATCCCAATACAAAGGAGTTCTGCACTTTCTGCCATATAACACCTCATATGGAGCCATCCCAATTGTGGCTTGGTAACTGTTGTTATATGCAAACTCCATAAGAGGTATATATTCTTCCCAACTGCCACTCATCTCCATTGCACATGCCCTGAGCATGTCTTCTAATATCTGTATGGTTCGCTCCGACTGACCATCCGTCTGTGGGTGAAAAGCTGTACTCAAATTCAGCTGAGACCCCAAGGCATGCTGTAAGCTCTTCCAAAACCTGGAAGTGAACCTTGGGTCCCTATCCGAAACAATGCTCACTGGCACTCCATGTAAGCGCACTATGTTGTCCATGTAAAGTTGTGCTAGTTTGGTCATGGAGAACTTGGTCTTGATAGGAATAAAATGAGCAGTCTTGGTAAGCCGATCCACAATCACCCATATCGCATCCATTCCCTTAGGTGTACTTGGTAGTCCGGTAACGAAGTCCATTGTAATCCTTTCCCACTTCCATTCTGGTACTGGGAGTGGCTGAAGGGTACCATAAGGTCGATGCCTCTCAGCTTTCACCTTCTGGCAGGTAAGACAAGTCGCCACATACAAAGCTATGGTGACTTTCATGTTTGGCCACCAGTAACTTTGTTTGAGGTCTTTGTACATTTTGGTACTTCCTGGGTGGAGTGAGTACTCGGAGCTATGTGCTTCTCTCACTATCTTATCTTGTATATCCAAATCATCGGGTACACACAATCTGTCTCGAAACATCAATGCCCCATCACTGGCTAAAGTAAAATCTGGGTCGTTCATTATTTGGTCTTGAACCTTAACTCTGATCCGCTGCAATTCAGGATCCAAAGGTTGCTTCATTATCACCTCTTGCCTAATTGCCGGATGCACCTGTAGAGCCGTCAAGGATACAGTCAACCATTTAAGGTTTTCTGGTTGAGGTTCAAGCTCTAAGGTTGCCCCTTCATACAAGAGGGTTTCATCCATTAGCATCGCCTCTTGCACGAGTGGTGAGCTGATTGCTAAGTATGAGAGCGACACAGTCTGTGTCTTCCGACTCAATGCATCTGCCACTACATTAGCCTTGCCGGGATGATACTGAATATCGCAGTCATAATCCTTCATGAGTTCAAGCCATCTTCTCTGTCTCAGGTTCAGATCCTTCTGGGTGAAGAAGTATTTCAGGCTTTTGTGGTCACTGTATATCTCACACTTTTCCCCATACAAATAATGTCGCCAGATCTTAAGGGCAAAAATGACTGCGGCTAGTTCCAAGTTATGAGTGGGGTAATTCTTCTCATATTCCTTTAGTTGTCGGGATGCATACGCTATTACCTTCCCGTGTTGCATGAGAACACAACCCAAACCAACTTTGGAAGCATCGGTATAGACCGTCATTCCACCTGTGCCTTCAGGAATAGTCAGCACAGGGGCAGTCACCAACTTTTCTTTCAATTCCTGGAAGCTCTTCTCACATTCCTCTGCCCAGTCGAATTTCACACCCTTTTTAGTCAACTTGGTCATTGGTGCTGAGATCCGAGCAAAATTCTCGATGAAACGCCGGTAGTATCCAGCCAAACCCAAGAAGCTTCTAATTTCAGTAACATTCTTGGGGCTTTCCTATTCCACTATTGCTTTCACCTTAGCAGGATCTACTTCGATTCCAGCTTTAGACACTACGTGCCCCAGGAATCCAACTTGTTCAAGCCAGAATTCACACTTGCTGTACTTGGCAAACAACTGTTGATCTCTCAACCTCTGTAACACCATTCTCAAGGGTTGAGTGTGCTCCTCTTCTGTCACACCCTGTTCACACTGAACCGGAGCGGTGCCGAGTTAACACCGGTTAACCCAAACCTGCCAGGATCATCAGATACTGTATTCCACCACAGCATACGCACACTAACATAAGTTCATCAGATCAGCGGAAGACTTGGTTTACCTGTGAATATTCCCATAATACTTGATACCCGAATTGTGATACAATAGTTATACACATGTGGACCCGAAGGCATGATATATACACAAAAAGAATATGATTCAAATACCAAGTATATACAAGAAATCATCAAAACCATCAGAGTACACAGCTCGGCTCGGTATCAAGGCTGGAGCTCAGCTCGGCATCACATAGAAGAGCTCAACTCGGCCTCGGAAGTAGAGATCAGCACGGCCTCAGAAGTGCTGTCCCGCAGCACAGCTCTCGCACGAGCAGTCTATGCCGTGCTCAAACTCCTCAGGGGTCCACTAGTCCTCTTCAGGAAACTCGACTGTGGGACCCACCCCATGCTCCTCAGATGTATGACCTGAAAAATCATCTAAAAAGGAGGTGTACACGTGGGATGAGCTCACTAGCTCAGTAAGTAGAAAGATGGACCACACAGCAGTCCACAC
>NW_024869149.1:0-4935 GCF_013358625.1 Macadamia integrifolia
GTGGAAGACCAAAGGAGCAGAGATACT
This sequence comes from Macadamia integrifolia, assembly GCF_013358625.1. Taxonomy (NCBI): domain Eukaryota; kingdom Viridiplantae; phylum Streptophyta; class Magnoliopsida; order Proteales; family Proteaceae; genus Macadamia; species Macadamia integrifolia. The sequence continues at coordinate 28 of NW_024869149.1, forward strand.
TCAAATTTTTTTATCAGATTAATTTAATGGAGAGAGCAATGGACACTGGATCAGGGACAATAATTGTCGATTTCTTTAATGTATTATTATTATTATTATTATATTTATTTTTTTATATCATTATTTTATCTCATCTTCCTCTTCCTGTTTTCCTTTCTATGAAAATCACAAATCTGTTTGGATTAATCGTTGGACACTCTCTCTCTCTCTCTCTCTCTCTCTCTCTCTCTCTCTCTCTCTCTACTCTGTGCTTCACTGCTTGAGCAAAGTGGCAGCTTGGAGCTGATTCCTGAGAGCACATTTCATGATTCAATTTTTTTGCAAGAAAGATTTATTGTAGGGTAATTTACAGCCCTTGTAGCGCCATCCTAATGTCACAATTAGAGAGGCACCACATAATTTTAAATTATATTTGTATCTCTTATCATTAGTTGTTATTAAGTGAAGAGTTGAAATGATCGTTATATCTTTTTGAATAAAACACATGATCAATTAATATTTTACCCAAGTCCTTCATTATCCCTAACCTTCACTCACCTTCATCATGAAGTTTAAGGAGGATTTCCTATGCACAGGAAGATGCAACACAGACTTCCATCGCCACCCGTCGTTATTGCTCTTCACCGAGAGTGAAAGCTTTGGGATGAAGAGCATAGTTACATGGGGATGGAGGTCTTTTTTTTTTATTTAGGGTTATGGGGTTATGTGAGGGTATATTAGGTATTTCAATTTTTAGAAGGGTATTTTGGTTTTTATAAAAAAATGTACCAACTCATATCAGCATTTGTGATATATTCCGTAACAGCGACTAACGGTAAGGGATCCGAGCGTAGTTTGGTATTATGCATAGAATATCTCTCTAATTGTGGCATTCTTTAGGGGGTGGTAGTGTAAATTACCCTTTAATATATTAAGAGTTCGGATCACCTACCTGTTCTAGTACCTTCCACGCACGGGAGGGACATGTGTTCCTTATGAACTCACCAATCATGGAATAAGATAGGGACAGTGAGAGTTAGAGGAGGAGTTGCTGGCATGGCATCCGGCGGCAGCAAAAGGTATACTAGTACTCTATCAATCACTCTTCTCCTCACGTAAAATGACCTCTTTGTCCCTGTATATGAAACCGTTTTGACATTCTGGGAGAATGCCCCCACCTTACTGAGCTGCCGGCATGGTTCCAGGAACCAATATCAGATCGGCAGAACCGCTTAGTTTGTACAAGTATAGGCGGAGGGTGGATTCTAAAGTGATCCTATGTCAGTGGATCAATAAGGACCAAGGGTAAATCTATCCAATTCAGACAAATACAGAACAATCCGAATCAGTATTGATCTCCAAGACTGGTCAAATCACTGAGATTCCTAAAAGTTAGCTGGTGGAGTGGAAAACCTGCCAATGAGGAGGGTGCATCGGGCTAGACCCAATGGATGGTATGAGATTGTTGCTGAAGGTCATGAATCCATGTTCAAGATGCACAACAATGCGTATGAATCGTCCCAAACACTCCAACGGACATCCAATGGCTGGGAGAACCTTAGGACGCATTCAGGTTTCCTCCAACTGTCAGATGCGCTGGAAGGATTGAAGGGGCTGGAGAGGAACTTAATCCCACAATTACTCAAAAATAGAGTAGGGAGGAGACTGTGTGAAGAATGGGAAAGAATGGCCTCAACCACCAATGTCAACAACCTTTCCTCATATTCGTGTAAGGGTTAAGTTTTCCTTCACCAAAAGGTAATATGACCCCATGACTGAAATCTTGTACTATCATTATACTCTCATTCCCAATTTAAAGTCGATATTACCCCTCCCTATTGCAATCCAGTACCGATGGCCATAGCATCGAAGGGAAACTCAAACCTTTTGCTACAGCAAGGCCGAACAGGGGAACACCATGGACTGGAGTTTGGAAGGTTCTTTTACCGGATTTTACTTGACTCTCATGCAAACCACCATTATCCATCCAGTTTTGAGTCTGAACAGGATTGACCTGTTTTTTTTTTTCTTTCTTTCTTTTATCCATGGAAACTTGGGGAGTGCAAAATGTACAAAAATGTACACTGTACAGGCTACTTTATTCTACCACTAGTCTCTCCCCTCAAGTTTATTTGTGTAATGCTCACTACAAAAAATTTACAGACTACCTCGCAGTGTTCAGCGATTCTGATGATAATGTCTCTGGTTGTTGCAGTACCCATCTGTTTTCTTTTCCAACCTCCATTCTTTCAGTTCCTTCCTACTCATATCTCTGTATCACACTCTGATCTGGAAAACTCTGTTGTACCAAATGGAGTGAAGTATCATGTGAAATAGATCATACTTCACAGGCTTACTGTGCCAAAGAAAATGCTTTTGCACCTTTTTCACTCTCAGCTGCAGTTGCCGGAGCCGGGCCTCTGGGATTGAAAGCAGTATTTCCTTCAAATTAGGAATATCTTTCTCTGGGACAAAAACAGCAAATGACTCCCACTCTAAAACATCGAAGAAAGGAGGCACAAAATTGTCAGATAAAATCACAGGGATGCATTCGTAGAAGATGGCCTCAACCACCCTAGGACTGTTGACCTCATAACCCTTGGCACATATACAATACTTGCTGCTCTTCATGTAATTGATGTACTTCACTTTGTCCTTGGATCCGTGGCCCATCTGACCAAAAATTTTCATGTCAGGGTCTCTGTTCTCCCAGTATTGCAGCAGGATAGGACGGACATATCCATGCATATTCCCAGCAAAGAAGGCAAGGATCGGCCTCTTGGAAGGGGGATTGCCTCCTAGGCCTCTGAGAGGGTCCTTTGGGTATCTGACATATGTTTCTGGAAGCGACACATCCTTTCCTATTTTAAAGCCTTCATTTACATCAGCATTGCAAAGAGCTCTGATGCAACGATCCATATGGTGCTTTGTTTCATAAGGAGCCTACAAGAAAAGTATTCATTAAAAAAAAAAACAGTTCAAAATATTTTGAAATTAAAAATTTTTAGCGGTATTTGAGCCTTGCTGACTAAAATCAAAAGAACTTTTTTTTCTTCTTTTAAGGTGGAAAAATCAAAAGAATTTAATGCATAAGAAAGCATGAGAAAGTATACCCAGTCATGGCAAGCAGCAAGAAAATGATCTTCACCACCGGTTCTATTCCAGAAAGGATACTTCACCGAAATCATGTCCAGATAATTTTTCAGATATTCAACCAAGTTCCTCTGACTGTGTGAATTTGGCACATACAAGGTCTCCTCCAGCATTCGTGCACTAAAAGGCAAGTAAAACAGGTGAGCTTTTCTCGGATTTTTAACAACAAAATGTTTGTTTGCCTCCATATGTTTCATAAACCATCCTTCAGAAGCATAAATTCCACCCAGTACTGGCCGGTGGAAGATTGGCTTTTCTCCTTCCCTATAGACATAGACTTTGGCTATGCGTTCCATCAGTTCGTAACTCCTGCAGAATTTTTCAAATGCAACACCACTTACATATGAAACATGAATAACTAAAATATAACTCTCCACAAGCCGCGTCTAATATCTTCACAAGCAACTCAAAATGTAACCACCATCCACAAAATGTAACCTTGTCCATATTGAAGGTAATGAGCTCCTTCAAATCTAACAGTATACCATCAAAATGGAAAGACAATGGCATGCAAATAGGCTCCAGGCCAATTTGAGGATCAACCAAGTATGATACCTACATCTATATACTCAAACGTCCAATTCCTGTCCTCATAGCTAGGTAAAGGAGACACTGTTAGAATGTTAAAGCAATGATCAACCTTTGTTGCTTCTTAAGTCAAGAATTGGAGACTAATGTAAATTAGGTCGGAATATTTTCAGTTCCGAGTGCATCAGAATACAAATTTCCAGCAAGCATCGACTTATCTTGTCATTCATGCAAATTGAATCACAACCGCATACCAAATATCCTTTCAATGAATCCAATTTTCAATGGCAGGGAAACAATTCATATATTAGTTAACTGAATGCACATATTGCAACCTATGTTGCTTCTGAAGTTATGAATTAAAGACTAGTGTAAATTAGGACTGAATATTTTCAGTTTCCGAGTGCGTCAGAATACAAATTTCCAGCAAGCATCAACTATCCTGTCATTTCTTTCGATGAATCCAATTTTCTATGATAGGGGAACAATTCATATATTGCAACCCACCCCTTCAAACAAAAACAATGAAGGGAAAATTTTTCATTCAACCCTACAAGTTTCTTAAAACATTTCACTCAAACATGAATAATTTTCATTGCCGTAAGGCCCGTAACCTTCTTTTTCACATTTTCAGCACACAATACTCACCATTATATTTTCGAAACTCCAGCATAAATTTCTCATCATAGACCAACCAAATCAACAGCTCTCTCAAAAATTTCTCAAAATCATCTTGTTATGGTGTTGATTTGTGCTTCTGTGTGTATTTTCCATCTGTGGGTAAAATGGTATAGTGCAATTCTGCTTAACCTTTACACAAGAAACTTAAAACAGTATCATCAATCCTTAATTACTTGTGTAAAACTAAACTTAACATATGTTTTTTTTATTTTTTTATTTTTATTATTATTATTTTATTATTATTATTAGTATTCTACTCAACTGTGTAGAATGCATAATGTGCAGCAGAACAGAGTCGATGGCAATGCATCGTGCAGCACTGACTTGTGACATAGATCTTAGGGATGCAATAGAATAGAGAAACCTTACTTCTCCCAGAAGTAAGATCTTGAAACAAGAATTACATAATCTGTTGCATAAACACCAAGGACCAATAGCAGGCTTACTGAATTACTCATCTTATTCTATACCAAAAACTTACATGAGAGAGAGAAATTCATATGGAATTTTCTTTCCTCCTTTCTTCTTTCTTTTATTTTCTCTGTCACTTGGGGGGGAGGGGGGGGG